>NC_029772.3:1234454-1243060 GCF_000817695.3 Arachis duranensis
ACTCCTAGTAAAAATAACCATCCACTTAAAGATAAAAATAATCATCCGAATACCTAATGAATTGAACATCCATATATTTTAATTATATATAACCAAACATAATCCAATCAAAATAATTATTCACGTAAGAATTAAAATAACGATCCGCATACTTATTAAAATGACCATCTTAAACTGACAATCGAAATAGAAGAAGAACGTCCCTGTATGTTGATCAGATTTGTCGCGGATGGTGACACTGGGATGGTGAACGCAGTGGGCTGCAGGGGAGGCTGCACAGCCGCCGGCGGGTGGGCAGCGCGAAAGAGACTGTTTGGAGCTGGTGCGGCGTGATCGAATATTCGCGGAGAGGCTGGACGCGGCGGGTTGGCAGCGCGCAAAGGAGGCTGTTCGGGACTGGTGCGGCGCGCCATGAGGAGAACGAGGGGCTTGCTATTTATGGTGAGGCTACGATGGTGACGGCTCTTGGCTGTGTCCCTAGTGGCACGACTGGTGGGAGGTGCAGCGCCAAGGAGAAGTCACGGTTGGGTTGCCGAAGAGTGTCGCGGAGAAGTTGCGGTTGGGCTGCCGAAGAGTGTCGCGTGGTTACGGATGACGAGCGACACTTATTTGATGTTGCGGTGGTGTTTGCAGGAGAACGCAATAGCGTCGGTTGGAACCTAGGGTGGCGTTTGCAAGGTCTGTCGGGGGGTTGCAACAGCGCCAAAGGGAACGCGTCGAGAAGAAGGGGACCGGAGATCACCGAGAGACGGAGGACCAAGGGGGACAACTTGAGGTGGCAGTGGTGTGAGTGGTGGTAGCGGCGGCGTCGGTCGAAGATAATGACCGCGTTGGAACTTTTAGCCGAGAGCCCTTGGTTTGAACGGCTCAAGTGAGGCCGCGCTGCGAGAGGGTATATAAGAGACGGGGAGAAAACGATGATATTAGGAGTAACTGTCTGTAGTGGGAATGGGTTTAACTGTGAGAATAATGAATTCTCTCAATTGTTAAAAAAAAAAATTGAGAGTGTAAAGTGTGATCTTTAACCCTTCATTGCTCTTTCTCATATTTATTTTTTGTCTCATTTATAAAACTAATGGTGAGAGATCACACTTTACTCTCTTAATTGTTAAAAGAATTGAAAGGATCCATTCTTTTTTAACTGCAAATCCTAATTTTTTAAAATTCAAAATTTTTTAATTAGATAATTAATAAAAAAATCTAAATTTTAATTATAATTCACCTTCTAATTTTAAACCATTATTCACATTGTTCATACATATAATTATTTTCTCATACTTTCTTTAGTAATATTTGTCCAACTCGTGTCTTGATACTAGTGAAGATGTCAAGTATCATGTTTCATGGTATTGAGATAATTTAAAACTACAAAAATTTTAGGAGATCAGTAGTTTTTAATAATTTTGGTTATTATTTGATTAGTATAAATATTAAATTATTTTTAATAAATAAATTTTATTAATTTATATGTATAAATTTTGAAAAATGTGGATATAAATTGTATTGACTCATGGATGTAAATTTTGATGAACTAAATTTTTTTAAAAAAATTTCTCAAGATAACTAACCAAACTATCTATAAAAAAATTATCCTTCATTTTATTTCTTAATCTTATTTTTATTATTTTCATCACTGACTTTACTATTCAATTCTAAAAATATCGTGTCAATTGTTTAACTTGCTACGGTGTTATTCTTATTAGATATTACTATTAGCGTTTTTTATTTTTCAATTGAGAGGCAATTTGATTCTATTTTTATTTGGTTATAGAATCATAGGAGTTTTTTTCTTTCAGTAATGGAACTAAAAATAAGTAAGTAAATGCAAGTAGTGAGTATTGAACATACTAGCTCTAATGAGAGAAAAAAAAAGAAGTATGTCACTTGAACTAAATTTTTTTAATATACAAAAACTACAAATTTTTTTGTAAAAAATTTGGAAGATTATGACTTTATTGTCAAATTAAAATTTTGCTACTAAATATAAATATAAATTATATATTTTTATGTATAAATATCTATAAATATAGATATAAACTATTATTAGTCAAATATTAATTCAAAATAATAATATTTGCTAGTAAGTAAGATTGTTGTTAAAATTGGCATGGCTTGTATGAACGTGAAAGGAGACCTTCCACCTGTTGCACTCTTGTCATTTTCAAACTTCACTCCCACAATTTCGTTTCAATTAGCAGACTCCATCTCTCTTACAGAACCAACTACATGTCACTGGGCAGGATGCTTCTGATTGATTTTGGTTTTTATTGCTCCCCTCACAGTGATCGATAATGAGCATGCGACTTGCAGTCTTAACTTGAACACTAGTGAGATTCCCACCCTAAAGATATTCTTTTCTTTCTCGGAAAGCTGATGCTCCTTTCTAAAATTTTGACAAACTTTCTTTAGAAGCACGCACAGAACAAAAGGAAAAGTTGCCAGATGACCTCTTAGTGGATAAGGTTATATAAAAGTCTCTATATGGCCTTCGACAAGCTTCACGTCAATGGTTTACAAAGTTTTGTGCCACACTAATGCAGCATGAATTTAAGTAGTGCATCTCTTTAACCCAAAGAAAATACACCTTTTCTACCACAACATTTCTAACATTCACATGGCAACTAATCCAGCACTTTATGAGAGATCTACTATCACTTTATTATCAGGAAGAAAGTAGAAGCTCGCATTGTGAAGCTAGTGTATATTCCCAGGAAGCACCAATAAGTCATAAATATTTTCACCAAGGCGCTCTCAGCACCTCAGTTTTGTTTATTTCAACTTGAGAGAGGATGCGTTGTTAGCTTACTCAATTGTATAATTAAGTTAGTTTCATTTACTTATATTTGATATAGTAATAGGCTTTATTCCTTACATACAATACACCTATAAATAAGTGAACTTATATAAGTAAATAATTCAATTCTGCATCAATAACAGAATTAACCCATAAATTCTTCCTGCTCTCTCTCTCTATCTCATCTAACATGTTCAGGAACCCTTAGTACTACAAAGATGATTATGTGTGCAGATGGTTATTCTAATATTAAGATTTTAGGTGGGTAATTTAGAGGTGTAGTGTATTTTGATTTGATTGGTGGTTGTTCATATTATTCAAAAAAAGTTATTGGTTACCTAGCATAATCCTAAAAACAAACCGTCTGGTACATAAAACAAAAACAAAGACACCGCCCTAACCAACCATAACAAGACAAAAATTTAACTATTTCTAAGACATTGCCATGAAAAAAATTAAATTTTTGTTATTAACTAAAAGGCATAAACAAGACAGAATATTGACACAAAAAGCCTATTACTAATTACCTAAGCAAAGCTTCTTCTCCAGGGATACATCACATCGTCGCAAACTTCATTCCCTAGTATTACTTTAAAATGTTTTGATTCCTAAAATTTTGGTCTTACCCCATTATAAACAGAAATGGGATGCCACAAATTAAACCAAGCATCATCAACATGTTTAGTTATAAGAATCGCAAATACCTGCATACACAAGACGCAGAGGACAATGATGCAATAATCCCATGGTTTTGAATTCCACAAAATAGAAAAAGCGTGATTTATTTAATTGAACCATGCATGATGTAAGATTATTAGTACTAGCTAGGAAGCAAGCTAAGGAAGAGAGTTATTAGGCTAAAGTTTCGGCCAAGTAAAACCCTTGTTAATGTGTTTGTATCTCCAAATAGAAAACATATATTATAGAAACAATATTAACGGTCCTTCATTCTATATCTTATATCTGACTTGGTCAATGTTGTGGACATCGCGGAGCCTCACTGTCTCATCAGAAACTACAAACCTATTTTCAGGATTACCCTCTCTTCTTATAACCTCTCTCTCTCTCTTTCCTTTCCCCTTCCCCCTTCAATCTCAAGAGGTCATTTTCTTTCCCCAAATTTCTGCACATCTTTTATTGCATCTTCATGATGAATAATAATTTGTTGCTGGGTTTTGCAGGTTGGAGACATTTGTATGATGAGTGCTTGATTATCCTGAATACCAAGCACAAGCATTCAACAAAAGCAACAATATGTCTGCACCTCTTTCTCCCCCGGCAGGTTTGAATTTAAACCAGCCATTACCTTATGAACGAAGATGATTTATGAAATATTCACTTATTATTATGATTGTTTATGTTGCAGTCTTAGAAAAGACTGACCGGGTGGGTTCGTTGAAAAAGAAACTGAGAAATTCTTTCAAGAGGAAGGGGAGGCGAAGTAGTAGCAAGGTTATGTCCCTTGAAATAGAGGATTTTCGTGATGCTGGTGAGGCTAAAATTGTTGATGAGTTTCGCCAAGCTCTCATTTTGGATGAGCTTCTCCCTTCCAAGCACGATGACTATCACATGTTGCTCAGGTTCATTCTTAGTAATGCATGCTACAAAGCTTCATCATAATTGAAAAGATAATTGTTAACAAAAAAAATATTACAGGACTATGAGAATTTATTATTTTTAGCCATCAATTAAAAATCAATTGGTAACTCGTCAATACACACTTTTTAAGAACTTCTTGTCAATATTAGTTAAGATCAATAAGTATTTTCTAAAAGAGTAAAGTATCATTTTTGTTCTCAAATTCTATTTATGTCCTTAACATTTAAATCGTCTTATTTGTATCCCTAACGTTTGTAAAAGTGACTCAATATTATCCTGCCGTTAATTACACATCACGAACGTTTTAGTTTGAACTTTAAAAATTTCTTCTCGAAATTAGAATACAAATGTTTCGGATAAAATCAATGATCCACTCCGAAAAATAGCTCATCAAAAGTTGAAACTAATTCCTACAACATTTACATAATTTACTTTTCTAAGGACATAATTGAATCCAAACACAAATAGTGGGTATAATATTAAAATCGAACACATTCAAGTGAAACCTAATTGAGAATGAATACATCCAAGTGAGAATAATTGAAAAATATAATCTGATTTGTTAGTATAATTGATAGTATGATAACATTGAATCACTTTTATAAACCTTAGGGATATAAATAGGACGATTTAAACGTTAGGAACACAAATAGAACTTACCCCAAATTAAAAATTGATTTCATGTTGTTGTATTTGTGTAATAGGTTCCTGAAGGCTAGGAAATTTGACTTAGAGAAATCAAAGCAAATGTGGGCAGACATGCTTAAGTGGAGGAAGGAATTCGGTGCTGACACAATCGTTGAGGTATTTAGTTTGAAAGCTTGCATGCACTCTCCTTGTTTAACATTATTCCTTTTTCTTTTATTTAATATAATTATATATTTTTGGTACTAGGACTTTGAATTCAAGGAAATCGATGAAGTGTTGAAATATTATCCTCATGGACACCATGGTGTAGACAAAGAAGGACGACCAGTGTATATCGAGAGAATAGGGCAAGTAGATGTCACCAAGCTTTTGCAAGTCACAACCATGGATCGTTACATCAAATACCATGTCAAGGAGTTTGAGAAAACCTTTGATATCAAGTTTGCAGCTTGTTCCATTGCTGCAAAGAAACACATTGATCAAAGTACAACCATCCTTGATGTGCAGGGAGTGGTATGCTCTTACAAATACTTATAATTCTAAATTGGTGTGTCAGAATTGGACTGCACTAGTCAATCAAGACTGATTAATTAGAAAATAATCATTCATTACATGAAGTTGTTTTATGCAAAAATAATAGTCGAGAATTTTTAGATAATAATTTAATTAAATATATCAAATCATCTAATAATTTTGGTGATTTATTTATTTTGTATGTGTATTGATTAAAAATTGATTGTTCAAGCATTAGTTAAAATACTAATAAGAATGTGTATAAATAATTAATTTTTAATTAATCAATATTAAATTTTTTTAATTCTCATTTTTTTAAAATATTTAAGTTTTAAAATAAAAATATCATTTTAAAAAAACTATTGGAAAAAATTGACTTTTTAGTTAAACTTAACTATCAAAATATTTGAATTAGTGAAAATTTACAGAGTTAATATGTTCAAAAAACTTGATAAAAATAAAAATAAAAGGTTTCTTTAAATAAAATTATATATTGTGTATCAATATGTTATTTTGCAATATTATTTGAACTCTAATTGAATTTCAATGAAAGTTTTAAAGTTCCAAATATGGATGGTCAAACTTTCAAAACCTACAATTTAGGCAGCATGGCTTGGATAGTGTGTTATTGTTAAAAGAAAATGAACCTTGATAACTATATGAGAAAGAAAAGGATTAAGTGATCAAGTATGACATTTAATCTACATAATACTTATTAATTTTTGTTTTGACGCATGTCGCAGGGGCTTAAGAACTTCAGCAAACATGCCAGAGAGCTCATCACTGCCCTTCAGAAGATTGATGGCGACAACTATCCTGAAGTAAGTCCTTCCCCTGCTTTTGTTATAGTAAATATGGATTATAAAAGAGTTTATGTCTCGATTAAATGTTTAATTATGTCGAAGTAGAGAATTTAATTTTAATATCATTAAATTGGGTCTTTTATTGTAGACCTTGAGCCAAATGTACATCATCAATGCTGGTTCTGGATTCAGAATGTTATGGAGCACTGTCAAATCCTTCCTTGACCCAAAAACCACATCTAAGATCCATGTAAGAACAAAGATTGTATGCTAATTAATTCTCTTTAGTTTTCTCAAGGAAAGTAGGATTTAAACTAAAATTAATTCTACATTTACAGGTACTTGGCAACAAGTATCAAAGCAAATTGCTAGAAGTGATTGATGCTAGGTGAGCCATATAACTCTAATTACTTTTAATCCCTTTTTAATTTTTACACTCTACATTGTTCTTATCCATTACTTTTGCATTCATAGTGAGTTACCAGAGTTTTTAGGAGGTACTTGTACCTGTGCTGATCATGGAGGCTGCATGCATTCTGATAAGGGTCCATGGAAGGATCCAGATATAATGATGGTAGCTTCGTCCAAACCATTGTTAATTGTTTCTTTGGTTTGATTTTCATTTTTAGTATTTTCTGTTTATAAAATTTTGTGAATAGAAAAACAAAAAATATGATGTAAAATAAAAACTAAAAGTTATTAAAAACTCAAACCAAATACATTTAGTAAAAATTTAAGTTTCTGTTCATTTTTGAATCCATATATTTTAATTTATATATGGATTTACAGATGGTTCAGAATGGGTTCCATAAAAGATCAAACCATAAAATTGAGACAATTCCAGAGAGCAAAAATGAGGTATGATAGCTTTTTCTGTTTTTCAAGTATCTTTCTGCATCTGTTATATTTTAAAAAAAGTGAAAACTCAAGTGTAGTCGACTTCACGTAAAGTTAATATCTGAGGGCCGTTAGATGATTTAACTGATTTGATTAAATTTTTAGCTAACGACTCTCAGATATCAACTTCACACGAAGTCGACTTTACCTGAATTTTCACCTTTTTAAAATCATTTCTTTGTTATCTTTATTTTCATTTTGTTATTACTGAATTACGAAAGTAACCGTAACCGATTAGCTTGTTTAGGAACCTGAGACTCCAAAGCTTGGGGGGGCTGCCACCTCACAAGTGTCTACCATTTCAGCTGAGGTATGCTACGTACTAATTTGTAATTTCCATTCGTATCATTTTTGTTTGATTAATATATTTTTGGTGAAAACTTAGATGTAGTCGACTTCATATAAAGTTGATAGTTGAAAGTCATTAAATGAAAATTTAGTCAACTCAATCAAATCATCTAACGACTCTTAGCTATCAACTCCACGTGAAGTCGACTGCACCTAAGTTTATACGTATATTTTGACAATTATTTCTTGTCTTGTTTATACAAAAAGCATTGTTTTTACTAAAGTTTTTGTTTTCTGAGAAAATAAATATGACAGGTGTGTACTCCTAAAAAGGTCTCTACTCCTAAGAAAGCTTACAATAACTACGGTGCCTTTGTCCCTGCAACTAACAAATCTGCTCCCTGGAAAAAAGTAGAAGAGAATAACAAGTTTGCAATCACAAAAGGTAATGATGAGTGATACCAAGTCATCATCATGGTGGAATGCTTCTTAAAATTTTACCATCTACGAATAACCATTTGATTATTTCTGGATTTGTAAGTTTTATTTACAAGAAATGAATAATCAGTTAAACACCTCCTTAAGAAACTCTATATCGCTTTGCTGCATAAATTTTTATTTTCTGTGAGTAGTCAAAAGTTATTACCTCTCTCGTACACATGGTATTTTTTAGAATTTAATTACTTTATAATAAAATTTATTAAATATTTGTATATCTAACATAATATTAAGAATTTGATGTACACGTGTTATAGTTAAAAGTTTAATTAGAGACTAAAATATCTGTCTTGAAAATTTTTGATAATCTATTTGAATAATTACTCCAAGAAAACATAATAGTAGTACATATGAGAATTGTGCACGAAAATGATTAGAAGAAAAGATGTAAGGAGATAAGGGATATGAATGAGTAAAGAATATTATAAAAAAGAAATTAGATGACTTAGGATTAGTGGCCCGTGATAAAAACAAAAATAAAAATATTATATTAAAAATTAATTATTAAATTAGTTATTATTTATTTGTGTATAAATACATATTTTATTTAACTTATTTTTTATATA
>NC_029772.3:1243108-1243618 GCF_000817695.3 Arachis duranensis
ATTTATTTTTAATATATATTTATATTTTAATATATATTTTATACTAATAGCTAATTTTAATATATAACTGATATTACCATACAAAATATATGATTTTGATTCCTGCTTCTCCCCACCCCCAACCAAACCAAAAAAAAGAAAAAAATCGTTTACTATATAATGTTTCAGAGGTGTTTTGAAGAAAAAAGTTTTGGGTTTCGTTAGTGTAATTTTAGAAGTGACTGGAGGGTGCGTTTAAAAGAAAAGGCAATAATATGGTTGTAGAAAATGAGAAAGAGTTAGGGTTGATTCCATTTTGTTATTAATAACTTATGAAGGGTGAATTGATGACAGCACAAGTAGACACATTCAGTAGTATGATTGACTCCTGCAAGATTCACGAAAGGGTGAATTCACAGATTTTCACTGGTTTGATGACGTTCCTGATGGGCATTGTGACTATGGTTAGGATGACAAGGAACATGCCCAAGAAGCTCACCGATGCCAACTTCTACTCCAACACCGCCAGCT
>NC_029772.3:1243691-1272938 GCF_000817695.3 Arachis duranensis
CCTACCATTTCTGTTCAGGAGTTCATGACTGTCATGAAGCGCATGGCTGAGCTCGAAGAGAAGATGGGAAATCTCAACAATACCCCCTTCGTTATGCCTCCTGACAAGGAGGAGATGCTCAACATTGCTGTCAGCCGTGCCGATGCTTTGGAGAGGGAACTCATGGCAACCAGGAAGGTATGCGTAAAGACACTTATAAAAAAGATATTTTTATTACACACATCCATAAAGACACTTTTATTAAACACAGTCATAAATAAGATAAATAAGAGTTGACAGAAGTCGACAGAAATGTTGATAACATAACGAGATTGATAACAATTTAGTCAAATCTATTGAATCCAGTACTAGAATTATGTTCAAATAATTTATGAACCTTGGCTTGCTTCTCTAACTATCCTTATGAATTTCTGGTTCTATGGTTCTGCTATACCAGGCTTTGGAGGATTCACTTGCTCGTCAACAAGAAATGACTGCTTATATCGAGAAAAAGAAGAAAAAGAAGAAGAAGATGGTACGTGCACTACTGTGCACTACTGCCTTATAGTCTATACATTTATATAAAAGGAATGTTAAGGAGTCAGCAATTTTGATGTTTTATAATTATTAATTGGCCATCAATAATATTTTTAATGATGCGAGATTACATCTAATGGTGGAAGATCACTCACTTTTGTTTTGATGATTAAGTGCTGGCCAAAAAACACAAAAGTTGCTGATCCCTAAACTTTTCCTTTATACAATACAAGAAAAACGAGTAAATTTGGCAGCTGCGGATAAAGTATTATTTGATGGTTATTAATTAATTATCAAAAAAGAATTTTGTATTTTTGACAAGTAATAATTAAATTAATTCTTTGAAATGACTTTCCCGCGTACAATAATGTATGTATACGTATACGTATACGTACATGGAAGTGGTCTTTACTTATTTTTTTTTTCTTTTGCAATGCAGTTCGGGTGGTGAACTCTCTAAGGA
The DNA here is from genome assembly GCF_000817695.3 of Arachis duranensis. Classification (NCBI taxonomy): domain Eukaryota; kingdom Viridiplantae; phylum Streptophyta; class Magnoliopsida; order Fabales; family Fabaceae; genus Arachis; species Arachis duranensis. Next base: position 1,244,671 of record NC_029772.3, read on the forward strand.
TTCAATTTCTGGCTTTTCGAAGACTTGTTAAATGCCCACTTGCTATATATATGTTAAATATTAAACATATGAATACTTATACTAGATGTACCAATCATGCATAATATGGTCCAATACTATATTCTAGAAAAGGACTTGCTTGTTCTATTTATGTGTATATAGACAGCCATGGACATTGCAAGTAAAAGCATCTCCTATTCTGGATATACCGCTATGAATATCTTATACAAAGCACGAGTAAGTGGCCCGTCGCGCGTAAACATTAACACGCTCGTAAATCATATCATATACTGGGATTTTTATTTCAAAGAAATAATTCAATATTGGTAACGGATAGTTATGCCAACCATATAAGCAGGGACGGATCCAGAAATGATATTATGGGGGGCCAATAACACATATAATATTAAAAATTATATAAAAAATTATATAATATAAGATGTATTACAAAAATATATTGACAAAGAATATATTTTAAAGTAAAAAGAAATATGTGTATACTTTTTACTAACGAAATGGTCGATTCTTCATATCATAAAATTCACTGATAATAGAATTTGTGTAAAATTTTTCAGTAATTTTCTTTTCAATATAATTAAAAGAAAATTATCAAGAAATTCATCTTTTATTTTATTTCTAAGTTATTTTTCACAATATTCATAGTTGAAAAAGATCTCTTACTTGTAGCAGTTGAAATAGAGAAAATTAATACCAAATGAATAAAAAAAGACGGCTATAAGAAGAAAAAGAATTCACTTTATAATATTTGAAATTTTTTATTTAATTAAAAATATTAATAATAATATCTTTTTCAAATTTCTTTAATATTGTTACTTACTTTTTAGATATTAAAAATTATTAATATTTAAGCCGCCACTCGGCCCCTTATATCCGTCCCTGCATATAAGTAACAACATGTTAATCTAAGTTGCTCAAAAGATAAGAATCTAAAATTTTTTACACATATCTCATAATAATGCAAACAAAATACGTTATAATTATCTCGTTGACATGAGATAAATCATATTTTATAATAGAATTTGAATCAATCTAAAAGATAAAAATCAATATAACTTGTTAATATTTGAATTATATTAGTTTGCTTTTTATTTTTTTAATTTAATTTAATTTTAAATTTTAAAATATTTTAAATTTAGATTTAAATAATTTATCCAAAATTTTAATATATGTATTTATATATAAATATAGTTATTTAAATAGTACTTCAATTTTTTTTAACGGTGATAGAGACTGAGGGAGCAATTCTGCTTGAGGCAACAAAACACGATACAGGCGATTTGATGCAGATTTTGGAGGAGAATAAAGTTAGGCAACACTGGCGGAGAGTGGCCGGAGGGTCTGTCGGAGAGGTAGTTGCAGGGAAGAAAGAAGAGAGAGGAAAATGGGAGAGAAAAGAGTGTTTTCGAAAGTGAAGGAAGAGGGCCACGCATTTTAAATTTAGATCAAGTCTACTGTTGGATTTATCGGCGAATAAATCTGATGGTAATACATTGCGTATGACCAAAACGCAACGTTCTATTACTTGAGTTTTATCAGCAGATAATTTCGACGGTAATACTTGTGCCAATTTTTTTCTCCAAATATCATTGAATGATTTACTGTGAGAAAATCCAATTCGACGATAACTTTTTTACCTGACAAATTTATTGTCAAGCCGAAGAAAAGAGGGCAAAAGCCGAAGGATTTCTCCAAATTCACCTTCAGTTGCAACTTCAGAAAGAAAACAATGATGTTTACAAGTCTAGCCTGATCTCTGTCCAACCACATCGTCAATCTGTCACTGAAAAATACTTCAAGAAAAATCGTTGTTAAGTTTAAGGACAAATTTAGGACAATTTTAAATTTAGAGGCGAGTTTGAGACTTGATTGCAAATTTAGGAATCACTTTAAAATGTAACTCATTTACAAATTTACGAGTGGCGGAACCAGAAATTTCATAAGAGGGGGGCAATTAAATATAAAATATAACAAAAAATTAACAAAATATGATTTGTAGCATATATATCAAAAAAGTAATTATATTATATAAAAGTCAATGTTCAACTACATACTTTAAGATTTTGATATTTTTAAACTTGCTCGACGATGCTTCATGGAACTAAAATCATCAATTATCATCTCTGAAGTGAATTTTGAAGCAATTTCCTTTTCAATAAATTTTGAAGCAATTTTCTTTTCAATATATACAATCATACAATCTGCTAAAAATTCATCTTCCATCTTGTTTCAAAGCATTGTTTTAATAATTTTCATAGCTGAAAAGGAATGTTTAGTTGTTGCTGTTGTCACAGGAAGAGTCAAAACAAGATGAATTAATCTATCAATTAAAGGATATATATTTGTTGTAACTTATATTTTTTTCAATATTATATATAAAAATAAATTTAATATTATTAATTATTACTATTTACTATTTTTTTTTATTTTAGGAGGACCATGGCCACCTTAGCCCCGTAGATCCGCCACTGAAATTTACTTTGATTACATTTTTACTATTGTCAAACTTACTTTCTTTTATCTTTTAAATGGTGGAAACTCACCTGCAGTCGACTGCAGGTGAAGTTGCTTCTGGATCGACGTGTTATTGTATGGTTTAAAAAAAATCGATTTATTTTATACAAATGGTTTATTTAAAAAAATCGGTTTGAATAGATCAAATAATTACTTTTAAAATAATTTAAATTATTTCTACTTGTTACTCCTAAATTCCTAATAGATGAATTTGATATGTTCTTTTTCTTCATTCATATTGACCAATTTTTCTTTAAATTTATCTGAAACTTTTTTTTATTTAATTTTTGTCAAATATATGTATACAAATTGTTTGAAAAAGTAAAATTTAGTATTCTGAAAAAGAAACAAAATTCACGGTTTTTTTATAGGTATGGCATAAATGATATCATCTGTCCTTTTTTTTGTGTCTCTGTTTCTATTTTCTTGATGAGTTTTGTTTTATTTCCCATAACTTATATATTTTCAGTTGCTTTTAAATTAAACTGTAAACATATTTTAAATTAAACTGTAAAAATATGTTCAATTGCAAATTTATCGTTAAATTAAATTTTATGGTAATCAATGAATTAACTTTTATTTTACTAATAAACTATTTTCATGTAAATTATTGTTGATTTTTCAATATTATTCTATAAATAAATTATTTTTTAAGATAATAAGACTATAATTTACTTTGTCTAGAAATTATGATTTCACTGTCATGCACGTTTTTGTGTTTTTACTTATCAACTAGAATTTATTTTTTAATGAAATTATAATTTATTTTCAATAAAACAAAAGTATCTAATCAAAATATTAATTTGGTATCCTTAAATAATTGAACATAATATTATTAATTTTGTTTACAACAAAAATTTTTAATAAATTTTTTCAAAAGTAAAATTGATTCAAAAATAGAGAAAAAAAAAAGAACAACTAAGGAAAATATTTATTTTGACATTGCCATCAAGAATAGGATAGCCATAGAAAAATTCAACCAAATAAAAAGGACCTAACTCATACCATTAAACTACCATCATATCATCACAATAAACTATAACATCACTAACTAAAGAGACATATAACAAATATGAAAGAGATCATGCCAAAATTTCAACATTGCTCATGCTATCAATTAGTCTACGTTATACCATAATTACATTTTTATCTTCCATCACATGAAATTGCCATGAATTATCTTGGTATTTATGATCCTGAACATCAAAATGGTGTGATGACATAAATATGTACGTATTTATTAAATAATTTTCATCATTCACAGAGGAATGAATAAAAACATAAATTAAGAAATACATTTGAAATAATAAATTTGATTAAGAAATATAAATAAAAGGAACATACCTAATTGAAAGTTTCATATTAGTTCTGAAAAAGAGATTGAAAGAGAACGAATTTTACGTGCGAAACGAAGAAGAAGAGAATAAAAGTAACTGCTTGGTCCAATTCAAACCGGTTTTTTTAAATAAATTATTTATATAAGATAAACCGATTTTTTTAAACCATATAGTAACACGTGTCAGTCATTCAGAAGCAACTTTACCTGCAGTCGACTGCAGGTGAGTTTCTGCCCTTTTAAATACATTATAATTCATTCATCCAATCGTGTCCCTTTATTCTTTATGGCATGTATTATAGTAGTTTTTACCTTGCAATTCTATAAATTGTACATAATTTCTTTTCATATAATAATAATATTATTGTTATACATATTGTTTCCAATCCAAACAAATTGATCATTGCTATATAAGTATGTATAATTTCGGCAAGTTTAACTTCACACAAACTTAATCATAAATCTTGGATTGTTTCCTTCTTCTCATTTTTCCTTTATGTACTTCTTTTGGTACCTATAGGAGGAGTAGTTGTGCTACTCCCATATTAGACCCTAAATATAATAAAGATTAGCAGTCGAAAATGATTTCAACAAGAACGAACACAGAAAAATCAGTAAAACATATATGAATGCAGAATCTAACATTTTAGCTTAGGGCTTGTGTATGTGTAACTCAATTAACTATCATCTTCCTTGTCGGTTACTTCTTTTCCATTACCACCATCATGTTGCCGTTGCTTCTGCTGTTCTTCGTCTTTGGCATCTCGTTCCTTCTTCTCATCCTCCAGTGCCTGATCTTCTTTCTTCTTTCTAAGAAAGTCTATGAGCTCTTTAAGAGTGGTTTCAATGTCGCTGCTCTTGAGGAGTTGCTCTGCCACTTCAGCTGGAGTTACCTTGGTTGTGTGAATTGCATCCTCAATCTCTCCAAAAAGGGTGTGTTCTGTAATTCCGAGGTACGTGGAGGCTAGCTGCCTAAACCCATATGGAGTGCAATAAGACATGTGGATGTGAACGTCCATGCGACCGGGTCGCAGCAAGGCTGGGTCAAGCTTGTCTTTGTGGTTTGTTGTGAAAATTATGATCCTCTCATCGCCGCAACTTGACCATAATCCGTCAATGAAATTCAGTAGTCCAGACAGAGTCACCTGTGAATGTGATGTGTGTTACAGAAATTATTAGTGTCAGAACAATGTATCCATTGAATGTTCTAATAATATAAAATAAGTATTTGTAGTGATCGTGATGAATTTTCTGATGATATTTCAAACAAGGTAAATATTTGTAGTGTTTTGACCTACTGAATAATATTATCAAATAAAGACCTATACGTATTTTAGATTGGTTTAATTTTACAAGTAATATACATTTTCCTTAACTCATCCCCAAGTCTATATTGCACACAGAAATGGGCCAAATGTTTGACAACAAACAAAAAGGTATGCAAAACCAATGGCAAGAGAAAACAAACACCCTTGGCCATACATCTTGGTCTTCTAGACTTTTTATTTCGCTTGTCTCAACCTCTGTTTTTCTTTCCTACTTTCTTTTGAAGACTTAAAGTAGCAAACAAAGAAAAGAAAAACTGAACCAAAATGGACGATTTGTACGGTACAATGGGATAGTAAACATCTTCCCAAAAGCTTAAACTGATTTTCGGATTCACCAAGGAGCCAAGAATCGAACTCACCTTTCGGATCTAAAGTTTTAATACTATGTCATGATATCACTCATCCCAAAAACTTCAGTTGATGGAAAAATGTAACACTAATGGTTATATCTCTAATATTTCATAAACCTCCATTTTACACATTGTATAAATATTCCATTGGCCCTTCATATTTTCCCTTATCTTAAATTTATTCACAAATTATCTAAAGAAATTTTTTACTACAAAAAAACTCGGTTAATACTTAATAGAAAAAGTCTAAAAGACCATCATTTTTATTAAAATTTAACCAACACTTAACTACTAAAAAAAAGTGACTAATTTTATACCATTAAAAACATTAATAATGACTAATTAATGACTACAAATCATAAAAATTACTAGTCTTAGTACTCCTTTAATTAATATACTCAGTTTAGTTAGAAGTGGACAGAAAAAAAAAAGAGTTGAAATTCGAAAGAGTAAATGGTCAAAATCTACCTGAGACAAGTTGGTTTTTAAATTTCAATGGGATCATATTGATTCGCCATGTTAACTAACCTTGATTAGGACACGAGGAATGATATTGAATTAGAATTTGCACAAGGAAATTAATTCCCTGAAATAGAAAAGCGTTACTAACCTGCTTGTCATTTCTTCCTGTGGCAGCAGTAGATTCTGCCATGCGATCCTTGAATTCAATGGTGCAATCAATATCCTCCACAACAAGAATGGATCTATTGGCCATCCCAATGAGCAACCTCCTGAGCTCAGAGTTATACTGCAGCTCCGTCAACTCCAAATCATAAACATCGAAATGCAAGTAATTAGCCATGGCTGCAATTAAGCTCGATTTCCCAGTCCCAGGAGGACCATAAAGCAAGTACCCTCTCTTCCACGCCTTCCCAACCTTTCTATAAAACTCTTTCCTCCTCACAAACCTCTCCAAATCCTTCATCACTAATTCTTTCATGCCTTCGTCCAACGACACCGTCTCGAACGTCGCCGGATGGTCCAGGTTGGTCCCCACCCACGCATCGCTCGCGTTTCCGTACATGTTCTGGTAATCCACCGTGAAGATCCGAAGAGATTTTGCTTCTTGCTTCATCGATTTCGCTTCTTTCAACACATGTGGAAGGTAGGTGTTCAGCACCATTGCCCTGTGCTTCTTGTGGAACGTGAGTTCCATGGAACGGAGCTCCGAGCGGAGGGTGGAGTTGATGTCCCTAGCGCTGTGGAAGCTTCTAGAAGACTCGACTTGGCGGCAGATTAGGATCCACTCGAAGCTCACGCCGTTGAAGGTGTCGGTTACGGAGCCGCCGCGTTCCATGGTGAGTGTGAAGTCGTTCTCTGTGTCATGCTTGGCGACCTTTAAGCGCTGCGCTGAGGGGGAGATTTTGGCGCCGAGGTAGGTTTCCGCTGCCTCGTAGATTTCGTTGTTGGAGAGGCCGTCGAATTCGTCGATGACCATGGTGACGGTGGAGGAGAACCGGGAGAGGACGCGGTGGATTCCGGATAAGGCGTAGTCGCGAAGCTCGCCGGGGACGAGGTCGTTGGCTACTGACCGGATGATCATTACTGTGGCGGCGAAGGAGGCGGCCGCCGAGAGGAAGGTCTTTGCTGTGGTGAGGTTGGACTCGGCGGAGGAGGAAGAAAAAAATGGCATTGCCATTGTATTTTTTCTTTTCTTTCTTTTCTTTCTTGAGTGTTGGTCTGCACCCTGTATTCCCTTTCTATTGTATTGTAATATGATTATTTATAATTCTTGGGTAATTGGGTTGGTAGTGTGGTTGGAAAACTTTGGTTTTTGAATGTAAATGAGTGTATGTTGGGAATGAAAATGTCAAACGGGGAAGATGAAGGGAAGCAACCAAGGTCCTTCTTCTTAGTTTGAATGTTGACCCCGTTGACTTGCTAAACATTCACCCCTGCTAGACAAGTGTCTTTTCTTCTTAGAATAATTTTAATTAGGAAACAACATTTTTATTAAAATTTAGTTAATATTTAATTATTAAAAAACCATAAATAATTTTATACTCTTAGATTTAATTTTATACTATTAAAAATTCTAATAATAATTAATTGATGAATTATAAATCACAAATTTGTTAGTTTTTGAACACTCCTCTAATTTTAATTCATTTAATTAAGTATAATTAATAATATGGTAACAAAAAAAATAAAATTTTAGAAAATATAAATGATAAATAAGCAATGTAAAAAAATGATTGGATATTAAATATAGTGAAAACTTATATATAGTTATTTTTATGTAAAATTATTAATTAAAAATTGTTAAATAATTTGATATGTTTAACTAAAATATTATTTAATTGCTCTCGATGATTAAATTTACGTAAAAATAATTGCACGTAATTATTTCTTATTAGACATAGATTAATTAGATTTCATAAGTACCTTTAAAAATAAGGTTTTGATGTGATTTTTTATAAAAATTATGTAAAAAATTAAATATTTTAATTTTTAAAATTTAATAATTTTATGTTAAGTAATTTTTTAATCTTTTTTTTGGCGACTAAATTCGTTTTAAAATGTTCTTATATTGTTGTATATTTGTTTCTAACTCTTCTCTCTTTGTTAATTATATATAGTATGTAATTTATGGAAAAGTATAAATAGACAATAAGAATACTAAATAATATGAACAATAGATATGTCGAATGTTCAATTTAATAGGTACGCAGATGATTATGTTCATTATTTTTAATTGGATGATTATTTTTTTTGATTCGATTTACTCTTGCATAGTTAACAATAGCTAAATGTTCAATTCACTTGGTGTGCAGATGATTATCCTAATATTAAAGTTTAAGAGGTAATTTGGAGTAGAGTGTTTTTTTTACTTTATTGAATGGATTCTAAAATCCATTATTCACATTGTTTACAAAAATTATTGTTTATCTAACAAAACTCATAATTTATTTTAAGAAATGTTAGGTGAATAAATTATATTTTTAACTAAATTAATCAATTTTTTTCTTTTTTTTATGCTTTTCTTTTTTTTTCAATTCATTTTTATTTTACTAATAAATTATTGGACTACCTTAATTGAATTTAATTACTAAAATATATAATTTAGTCACGTAACATCACTAATTTTTTTATTCATTTCATTAAAAGTAGTTTTAAAGATCTGATCTCTCTTAAAATTTTCATAAAATCACTAACAAACATCTTCTGTTACTCAAAAACCTAAAAAACCTGAAAAACTTTCTGAACTTATATTTGTGTTTAGAAAAAAGTTTGCTAAACACGATTCAAATATCATTTTTGTGTATTTTTAGCCATTTCGTTTTGAACATTTTTTTTAATTCCTTTTTTTATAAAATTTTTAAAATAACACAAAAAATAAAAGAAAAAAAGATAGAAGATTCAAAAGAAGAAGAAAAAAAAAGGTACATAAACTGTTAAAAATCATGTATAGCAAAATTCAGTTTAACTTAATTACTAAAAAAATTGATTAGACAACACTTCTAAAGAAGTTTATTTATTGTAATATTATGTCCTACAGGTTTAATTTTAAAGTCCACTATATTTTGTTTTATGTAATTTTTGAATTTTAACTTAATAAAATTTAATAATTCCTAAGTAATTGATTCATTGGTAACCTATAAGATTCAAATGGCCTTTGTAATTTGTAAAGATTTTCGGACTAGATGTGATTTCATATGAAATAATTTTGCGTGAAGCTACAAGTCTACAATTAACTTTTGAGTTTTGAGGATGATTTTATAAGAAAATATCAATATATTACAACATTAAAAAAAGAATAGAATATGTATGCTTGTGTTTTGGAAGACCATGCATAAAAATTGGCACTCCCAGATCCAGATCCGCAACTTTGGCACTCCTCCTTTGGAATCACTTGACATTTGTCATATGCAAATAATGTTAAAGAATCAAAGTGACTCACATCTTAAATTTCAATAATTAAATTAATTCATTTTAAACTTCAAGAAATTTAAATATTTACTCGAAAAATTGAACATGTATTAATTAATATCTAGGTAGATAACACCTTTGGCTATTGTGATGCCTCTTGGGCTTGCGAACTTTGATAATACTCGACAAGAACCTTCCATCCAGATGGGCACATAAAACCATTTGGTGGATTTTCACCATTTTTTGCATAAGCCCTCATCTACAAAATAAATCATCCAAATATATTAATAAAATCTTGTGATCAGTTCTCGTTGACAGAGAGTTCTTATTTTGAACAAACACAGTCATACATGCATGTAAATGAATAAGTTTAAAGAATTAACATCATTTTAAGGGGGTAGCTCACAATTCAGTGTTCACTTCCCTCTCTTAAATATAGATAATCATATTATGGATCATATATTTACGGATTTAGCTATTTTATGTACTCTAATCAGAGCACATTTTAAGAAATTAATAATGTATATTTTTTCAATTTTGACGCATTTAATGCATTAAAATATAATTTTTTTTTATCTTTTTAAGAATTTAAGGCGTGTTAACAAGATCCTATATTTATTACTAAAATTTTATAACTACTTACTTTGAACACACATTTTTTGGAAGCTAACTCTAACCAAGAAACACAAGCAAGAGCAAGAGCAATGATTTGACACTAACCTTAACCTTATGTGATTAGGGATGACAGTGTGCTAAGCTACTAATAGAGGCTTATGCTTCGACTCGTTTTAGGCTTGATTTGTTTCATTAAAGAGGTTAAATTTAAGCTTTTTTTTAAGTTTATTAGTTAAAAAGATTAGGTTATAGACTTTTAAAACAGTTATAAAATTTGTTGGATCGACTTATTAAAATATTTTTTTGTAAAAATAAATTATTTTTAATTAGAATTTTTAAGTTTCAACTATAGATTTATAATAAATTCAACAAACAAAACTAAAAAAAAATCAATAGTCAAGACTAATTAATTAAGATGGTAATTTTTTTGTTAAAAAAAATTTATATTTGTAAATTTTAAATAAATATAGTTATAATATGTAATTTACGATTGATATATAAATAAATTGTGATTTACAATATGAATTATAAATGATAGAATATATTTAATGTTTATTAGATATTTTAAATTTTTTTATTTTGAGTTATAATTTACGAAACAATCTTTTTAAATAATTTTATGGGTTTATCGGCCAAACTCAAACCTGGAAAAAAAAAACTTATAGAAAATAACAAGTCTAAATTTAAGCCATATATATATACAATATGAGTGAAGTTGGTTTAAACCAAAATTTAGCTGGATTCATCCCATTTTCACCCCCTATATGTGATACATTGTCTATATCATAATTCAATAAGAAATGAAGAATTAGCTAGCTACTCGTGATAGTAAATAGATCTTGGAATAATGAGAATCAGATACATACCTTGGTTCCAGATATAAAAAGGAAATCTTTAGCACGGCTGGGATCAAAAAATGCCATCTTGTTTTCCCTATTATCATAAGCTGCCACCTATAATTCAAATATGGAAAGAAAAGCAACAATCGTCATCATACAAAAGGCCAATAATTATAGTGTAAATATAAGAATTGACTAGTGTTAGATAAAAAATAGGGAAAATTCCACTCTCCTCTGTGAGATGTTAAAATGACACTCTTCTCCCCTCTATTTTATAAATGTACATTCCCCTCCCTTCTAACTTTTAAAATAGAGGGGAGGGGAGTGGAATTTTCCCTAAAAAATAGAGGGGAGGGGAGTGTCATTTTAACATCTCACAGGGGAGGGGAGTGGAATTTTCCTAAAAAATAAGACAAAAACAAAGAAAAAGTATTGTCCAGCTAAAATTTCTCGGTAATTAAAAAAATAGAAACTCAAGTACAATCGATTTTACATGAAGTTGATAGCTGAGAGTTAATAGATAAAAATTTGACTGATTTGATTAAATTTTCATCTAACGACTCTTAACTATTAACTTCACGTGAAATTGACTGCACCTGAGTTTTCACCTAAAAAATATACTAGAGGTTATAGAAAGTAACAAAGAAAACTTAAAAAGAGAAAAATTAAAAAATTATTAAAATTTATTATTTTTTATAATTAATTAGTCATTAATATTTAATAATATAAAATAAAATATGTTATTAATTAGACTAAAAAAACTAATAAACTACAAGAAATAAATTAATAATTAAGTGATGATAAATAATAATAAATTTTGATTGCCTCTAATATTTTTAACTTAAAATAGAGGACAAGTTGTTGAAGAAGTTATATTATCATCGAAGACTTGTTACCTTGAAAGGCAAAATGTTAAGCTTGTGAAGGCCAGGAGCCATGGTGAGAACCTTTTTGCCATGATCAGGATCATAGAGATCCCTTTTCTCAGTTGGATGAGCCATGCCGGCAGGATCCCGACCAACAATATAGAAGTTGGCACCGGCATTTATTCGTGCCTTGGCATGCCACTGCACTTCCGTTGGTCCTGCATAATGCATCGGTGATGGAAATATGGCCACTATGGTAGTCTCTGGATCAAGAACACCATCTTCTAGGACCTAATTTGACAATTAATGAATACTTAGATCGAGCAATTTCTACTGGTAAAAATTGAAGTGTCGTTAACTTCACGTGAAGTTAATAATTAAAAATCGTTAAATAATTTAACATGTTTAACTAAATTGTCATTTAACAGATTTTAATTATCAACTTTATAGAAAGTTAACTGCATCTGAATCTGAATTTCTACCATTTTCACTAGGCCAACAACAACAGTTATATTATTTTTGGAGTATAATCACCTTGCTATGTTGTTCCATCCTAACATCCAAGGGTACATCATCAGCCTTTGTGAAACCTCCAAGAGGATGAAGCAACAAAATTGGATTCTTGTATCCCATTTCCAACAGTCGCTTCCGAGTATCATTCATCAACAAGGCATGACCATTATGCACTGGGTTTCTTAACTGGAATGCAAAAACTGCATCAGCTTTACGCGATTCAAATTCTTTCCGAAGTTGTTTAGGGGAGAGTCTATAGTTATCAAGTCCATCACTATATTTGATTGGTTTTAGAACTTCCAAATCTCCTCCAATTAACCAATCCCCTGATGGAGTAATCACTTCATCAACATAAGGCAATCCTGGAGCAGTTGTTCCCCATGTTCTGGCAATTCTTTCTTCTTTGTTATGCTTGTATATTTCAATACTGCAAAAAATGTTCCATTGATACAGACACGAGATACGATACAAGATACGCAGAGTTTTCATCGTTAAAATAAATGTTCATAACAATTCAAGTATTGAACAATAAACTAACCTAAAAACAAGAAGGGTTTAATTTAATGTGGTGAAAAAGAAAGACTAACCTTCGAAGAATAGCAACACAATCTCCAAGAGGCCCAACCAAAGCAACATGCAAAGATGAGCCAATTCTCCCTTTTGTTTCATCGTCAATTGCCAACACAATCGGAAGGGACATGTTCACAACAGAACCATCTTCCATCCTCAAACAATTAAAATGCAAACTCTGAAGGTATTCACTCTCCCTCATGAACCCTCTCAATGGGCTAGCCCACCCTTCACTTATCACATGCACCCACTCCATATCAATTCTCGTGAGATTCACCTTCGCCATCGACTCTATCTCCGTCATCTTCGAATATCTTTGGCTTTCCGGCACTATCAGATCCACCAATGTACCTCCATCAGGCTCTATCAATGAGCTCTTTATCATATTCTTATTACTATTATTACACTTTATTCTTTTTTTCACCTTGCACTTCTTGATAGTGATCAATGGGTTAATGTTGTAAATAGATTTGGTAAGATTGTGTTTGCTCTTGTGTCTGAGGTTGTTGAGTTGGGATGTTAGATGTAGTTTGATTGTTAGAGACATTACTATTCTATAGGGGGAAATTATATTATGTTTTCTTGAGAAAGAAATTAACTAGTAACTAATGTTATAGTACAACACAAGAAAATACTATGTGTAGAGAGTTTAACGAGAAACTAAAATGGTGTCTATGATCATGGCGAAAATGTTGTAACAGTAGAGGACCATGAAACACAAGTGGCTCTCTAGTGCTTTTATTTTGACTTTTTATTAGCGCTTGTAGAGAAAAGAAAATGTAGGCCATCGATGCACCAAACATGCATGCAGCCACCAACATATATTTTTTTCATTTTTATAAAAATGTCATGTGGATACTACAAAAAAAATCAGCCGTGAATGAATTATTATGTATTTTTATATAAATATATATTATTTAATTTATTTTTAATATATATTCTATAAAAATAAATAATTTATTGTCTAATTTTTTATATTAATAATAATTTTGGAGTTTTATTTGAAACCGTGGTGAATTGGACTCTAAATTTAAATGGAAGTGGTCTTTGACTTGTACTACATTCTGAAAGTCGTTGTCTCTGAGTTGTGTATTTGAAAAAATGGGAGTAGTATCTGCAAGACCTGTAAGACACTTCGATGTTTAAATCAGTAAGAGATTAAAATAAGTTTAGAATATTGGAATTTTTTTGTATTTGAGTGTGTCAAGGTATTTATAGAAAGTGAGCCAATAATTACTGTTGAAATAGTTCTACTTCTGATGTGACTAACTGTCTCTTTATCTTAGGATTGTTCAGATATCTCTTCTAAAAGTGAGAGAGAGATTTACAGAAATTTAGGATTGGATCTTTTAACTTAATTTGGGCTTGACTTTATTATTTGAGTTAAGATATGAATAATAATTTTTTTAAATAATTATAAAAAGGGTTATAAAATTTTAGGGTTGGAAAATATGGTGACGATGATTTTGATTATTGTTAATGTATTTGGTTGAGGGCTTTAAGAGAATGAAGATGATGATGGATGATTAATTTAAGAATTTAACGTTTTTTGTTAGCGAAATCAACAACATTCAATAATTGAGTATTTTGTCAAATATAACTTATTTTTTATGATTATAAAAATAGTTTGATTATTTTATAATTAATTTTATCCACATGCAATGAAGAAAGAGATTATAAAAAAAGTTATAATAAACTATAATATTATAATTACTATTAAGATGAATTCTACTCAATTCTTTTTAAAATAACATATAAATTATTTTTTATGATGTATGTGCCACATTTTAACTGGTCATTATCTTAATCATAGATAGATTATTTTGTAATTTATTATTTGAGATGGGTAATGATATAATTTCTTAAAATATCAAAACTCTATTCTCGTTAATTGAAGTACCTTTCCACTTCTCTATTCTTTCTTCACGTGGTCTTTCCAAGTATCGCCATACTGTCCTCTCAGGTAATTTCTCTTTTTATCATCTCTTAACGACGTCATCGCTATCTCGCTCCTGTTCTCTTACTAATCCAACTATGACTAAGATAACAACCAATTAAAATATGACACATCATAAAGGATAACTTATATATTATTTTAGAGGAGATTAAATAAAATTTACCTACTATTAAATATAGTAGATATTTTTGAAAATATTAGCCGGTGATTATTTTTTGTTCCGTTTATTTTGGTAATTTTTCATATTAAAAATTGGTGTTACTCAGTTCTTTTTTTTTTTACCTATTTTGCTGATATATTAATTTTATCACTCTCTACGTAAATTATTTAGTTTGCTTTTGTTCCAACTCTATCTTATCCCTAATAAATGGTAGCAAAGTCACTTTATTTTAGAGTAAAAGTTCAATTCTTCGTATACTTTGCGTAGTTGTAGGTTTGTCTAATTTTCTATATTAGAAAAAAATTTACCTTAATATAAGATGTCGATCAAAAAATTTAAATTTAAAATGATAAAATTTAAAGATTTAATGACTTTCAATTATAAAAATTAAAGGTACAAACGTTGTTAGATCAGCAAGACATAACTTGGACTATGAATGGAATAATAGAGACAATGTGGCAAAAGCAAAAAGTACAATTCAATTATGTTTGGCAAACAACATATTAAGAGAAGTAATTGATAAAAAAACTGCTGATTTATTGTGAAAAACTTGAATAAAAAAAATGTTTATCAAGGCTTTGTCTAACAAGATATACCAAAAAAAAAGATTGTATACATTTAAATATTCAGTGGAGGGTATAAGCAAGTGTCGGGGGTTCGAATCTCGCCTTGTGCATGCAGCAACCCATTGGCCAGCGGCAAACCCTTAAATGGAGCTCAGTACAATATTACATCACTACATTAGAAGAGAACTTATTACTTAAAAAATATTCGAAACTTCGAACTTGCTTCGTTGTTTCTTGCTATGTGTTTAGTATTTTTTTTTTTGGTGTATTAAAACTTTAGATCATCTCTTATTTATAGGCAACAAAAAACTTCGATACCATTTATTAGAAAATTATGATGTCATAACTTATATTTTTAATTAATAATATCTCCAACAACCACTCCACCATCAATGTCTTCTTGAAATTTTAATGCCCTACTTTAGATGTGAGAACTCATTGCCTATAATCTATATATATATGAGATGGTCTGAAGTCTCAATACACCAAGAAAACTACTATACATATGGCAAGAAACAACGAAGCAAGTTCAAAGTTTCGTGTGTTTTCTAATTGAATTCTCTTGTAGTGTATAGTGAAATTTTGAGTGTTATAATCTTAATATAAACTAGAATTGTTATACCTTTTAATACTCACTAAATTTTATAAATTGTGGTAAAAGAAAATCTTATTACTATAATATACTATGTCATAACTACGGTTAAATATAGTAGATATATTATTTTAGAATGTTATTCTGTAATTTTTGTCCCATTTATTTAAAAAAATTATATTAAAATATTAGTTTTTTTCTATATATTTATCGATTTTGTTGGCCGGATTTTTTTATTTAAATTATTTAAATATAATATTAACAAAAATGTGTAATATGAAGTGTATTTACATATCCTGAATACAATGTCCTAAATTAAGTTAAATGTACTACCCAAATATATCTAAAATGCGGTAATTGGATACTATATATTCGAGATATATGCATAATAAAAAAAACGGACAAAGTACATAAGATGTGTTGGAATGCTATATAAAGCGTGTAGCCGAGATCCTTGCCTTCATTCTAAATTTTTACTACCCAAATATATCTAAAATGCGGTAATTGGATACTATATATTCGAGATATATGCATAATAAAAAAAACGGACAAAGTACATAAGATGTGTTGAAATGCTATATAAAGCGTGTAGCCGAGATCCTTGCCTTCATTCTAAATTTTTGAGTTTTGAATGGTTTTAAAAGTATACATGGCCTTCATTCTAAATTTTTGAGTTTTGAATGGTTTTAAAAGTATACATGGCTGAACGAAAGGATTACATTTGATCAGAAAACATTAACAACCAAAATGCGGCCTAACATATAGCTGGAGTACTGGATTTTGAGGTCAATTTGTGTATTTGTTATTTTTAATAGTTAATTGAGTTAATAGTCAAATTCGTCTCTGAAAGATTATTCATTCTTCAAATTAGTCTTCAAAAAATTTTTTTAGTCATATTGGTTCTTAAAAGATAAAATGTAAATCAAATTGATCCTTCCATTAGTTAGATGATAATGTGTCATGTGGCATGATGATATGGTAAGTTAATGTCACGTGTCACAAGATGATTGGTTGACGTGTCAGATCAGTAACACCTAACACATCACGTGTCACTTGACATGTAAAAAAGTTATTTATAATAAAAAATAATTTCTAAAAATCTAGACCTAAGACATTTTTATTCCTAAAATTTAAAAAATGAATCAAATTAGTCTTTATATGAATTTTTTATTTTTTTATAATATTAAATTTGAAATATTTATTAATTTTAATATTATTTTTTAAACTTTAATAAATAAAATTCTCTTTACATAAAATAATAAAAATAATTAAATTATTATAAAATTATTTTATCATATGTATTTTAAAATTTTACATTTTTAAATTGTAATTTTTTTACGATAAATTTTTTTTATTGAAACAAGTTTATCAAATTATTGATTATATATGAGAACACATAAATTATGTGAAGGTTCGAAACTATTATCTTTATACGAAGATATAATTGCACATGAGTAGCCATTAAATTAGTAAAAATTCAAGACATGATATTCTCTCATCTAAAAATTCTTGATTCTCATTAGTCATTTTCATTTTCATGTGAAGACAATTACATGTGAAAAATAAAAAAATTAGTAAAAATCTCAGATTCAGATTCAGTTGTTTTTATGTGAAGATGATAATTAGAAATTATTAGATATTAATTTGGTAAATCATATTAAATCGTCTGTCACCAAAAAAAAATATTAAATCGTCTGAAAATCTTTAACTATCATTTTATATATATAAAAAGTGGTGCAATGGATAGATGGAACTTACAAAGCCAAAACCACCAGTTTTAAATCTTGGCTCAACCATGACATACTTGGAGCAATAAGTTCCAAGAAGGTGCATCACGAAAGGGACTTCGTCAAAAGCCGCATCGATACCATCATTAGCACTTCCTTTTGTGAAGAGATCATTGCATTCTTCTGCAGATTTATATATCTTAAGCTGGTTTTCATGGAACCCCAAATCCTTCAAGATTTCATGAACAAAAGAACCTTCCAAATAACCAACATTCAACCAATTCTTTAAGAGTTGATGAACATATGTAAATGCTGGGCGTAGTCGTTCAACTGTTAAGAGAGGTAAGACTTGCAGTGTAGCTTTGAACCAGAATTTGAACTACAAAAACCGCAACTAGTTGTTGTCATGAAATAGTCCAATAAATGGTGCAGTGATGAACTTTAAGGCGTATGAAATCATGAAAAACCTGCCATGGTTGCAGGTAATATTCATTGAACCTATCATGAAAAGAGCTGTCCTAACTTGACAATTAGTAGCACAAAACCAATCAAGAACTTATTACTTTCCTCTCAAACTCATGCTCTTACGCTTCTGGCTTAGTGCATAACGTCTTGCCATAGCATGATTATAGAACTTCCTCATGTGATCTGAAAGCCTGTGAATGGCATGGAGATCACCAATTGTCGAGAGTTGCATCAAAAAGGAATCGAACTTCCTATATGGCAACTTTATTCCCTTGTTTATCACTTCTTCCAAAAGAATAAAAGCGTCGTCAATTCTATTGCAGCGAAATAGCCCCTCAACCATCACACAGTAAGTGTGTGTGTCCGGTCTGCAAACTCACTCCTCCATTCCGTGCCAAGTCTCAAATGCTCCATCAGGATCATCCATATCAAAAAACATTGAAATCAGCATATTATAAGTCTGAACACTAGGAAGGCAACCGAATTCAATCATTCTTCCATATAGTTTAAGGGCTTCCTCAGACTTCTTATTGTCACAAAGGACCTTGAGGAAACAATTATAAGTAACAATATCTGGAGGGTAACCTTTATTTCCCATCTCATCCAAGAACTTGTAAGCTTCATCTATCTTTCCATTCAAACACATCCCTTCAATTATATCCTTGTATGTTGAAACATCAGGAAGGCAACCATTGCTAATCATATGCCCCGTAAGTTCAAAACACTCCTCCATTCTATCATTTTGCACAAGCGCCACAATTACAATTGCACAAGTCTTTGCAGTGGGAGAAGATATGGTTGAACCTTTCGTTCTCATGAATTCGAAAAGATTTAGTGCCTCGGTTATCATGCCTGCCTTGAAAAAGGTATCAAGGGCGGCGTTGTAAGTGAAATTGTCAGGCTTATGACCCAATTCAATCATCTCTTCCAGGAATTTCATTGCCCTAGTCGGGTTTCTAACCCTACACCAGCCGAAAACCAATATATTGTGTGTATCTGCATTCGGCTTGATCCTTTTCCTAACTTTCTTATACAGACCTTCAGCATCCTCAACTAAGCAACACTTGCACAGGGCATCCAAGAGCAAGTTAAATGCATTTATTTCTGGCTGCGTCTTCACTCTTATCCTCTTCTTCTTCGCAAGCTTCTGCACACGAGTCAGATACTTCTCTGTATACCTCCTCAAAATCGTCAAGAGGACTTCAACTGGCACCGTGTTCTTGTTATGCCTCTTCATATACTCCAGCATGTCGCAAACTATCCGGAACTGCTTAGTCTTGTACTTAGTACAAGATAAGATGTCCATCATATCATTATAAGCACAAGGCTCATGTGAATAATTCTGTTGACAGCCAGCCCAAGTGAAGAACCGAAATGCAATCTTTTCATCATAACGAAGCCTATACAACACCCCGGTGACCAATGGGGTAGACAATGGAACACCCAATTGATCAAGGGCATTTTCCAAATTGTTAAAACCTAGTGAACTATCCATCAGAGAGTTGTAAACTTTATCAACATAGCTCTCTAAACCATTAACTTCTTCAACATTCACACTAAAGCTAGAATTTTGGATCACTGAGACAGTTTCTGAACAATAATTCCGCATTGGAACAACATGTTTACCAAAAGAGTGAATATGCAGTGATGAAGACTGAATTAAGTAAACACAAGAAGCATGTGATCTTGAAATATGGCAAGGGGAGTGCTGAAAAGAAGAAAAAACTGGCAATTGAAGCGTGGCTTCAGTTTGAGGTGGAGCTTGAAGGGTTAATGTCGAAAAGGAAGGACTTTTCAGATAGTTTAGGTACCTATGAAACATACCCACCATCGTTTTGCTTCTTGAAATCGAAGGCATTGATGAAATAGATTATAGCAATACAAATTTGGATTGTGGGTATGTGTAGGTTTTATGCAAAGTACTTAGAAACAGAGGAATGGGAGGGAAGAGCTTACAGTGACTGATGATGCAGCTTCGTTCCAAATTCAGTGTCGTTTTTGATAGCGAAGACTGGAGGGGCCAAAGAGTAGCATAAGGCATAGTTGTCAAAACCAAACCGGTGATCGAGACTATCAGGTCACTAATTCAACCAGTGGATTACAGGTTGAACCGACTGACCCGATCCAACTTAAATAAAAATATGAAATAGTCAAAAACTTAAAATTAAATTTTGAAATATATATCTTCACCTACACTTTAACAACAATCAAGTCTCAATTTCTAAAATAACTAATACGAAAATAGACATATTAGTCAATACTACAATAATATCTTAATTTGACACAATAATAGTGAGAATCAATTAAGCAATTAGCAATCAATTCCAATTAAGAAATTAACAATCACACTGCAGCAACAGAGCCTATTAACAATTAATCAATTAGGCAATTAACAATCAATTCTAACATAGCCTATTATCTAATTATAATCACACCAAGGTTTTGAAAACCGGACCAGTCATCAAACTGCTCTAATCACTGGTTCACTGGTTTACTGGTCTAACCGGTTTAACCGTGGTTCAACCGGAAAAACCGTTCCATGATAAAATAATAAGTAAATTATAAATAAACATCATAAAATATCTTTCAAATTTAAAACCCTACACAAACTATCACCAACTAAATGTAATTAATCATCAAAATATGCAAAATAATTGCAGTGCACAAGTTAAAGATAGATAATATTACCTTAACGTAATTGAGTCAAAAAGGAAAACAAAACAGGCTCTTTTAATTCTTTTATACTTGTAGGCTTTAATATAATCATTATCATACAGAGGAACTTTCTTGAAGGAATTTATGGCAACCAAAATAGGCCCTGCTTTTATCTGAATTGTACAAGATATGATTAACAAGGTTAAATATTGAAGTTAGTTAATCAGACCAAACAAGAATATTTCCCAGTTGTCTCACTGAGTCCAGCCAAATGGAAAAAACATCACTGTGTACTATCGCAATTCTAGATCATATCTTACTTTCTCATCAGGCAGTGAAACAACAGACTCAATTCCAGAAGATGTTATCTTCACCAGCTCCTAATTCCCATTTGAAAGTTGAAGCCAACACTGAACCTTTTGAAATAACGAACTTCAGAAGGGAAAGAAATAGGAAATTCTAAACTATCTATGTCTTACTAATAATGAGAACAGAAAAACTCAATCTCTTAAACTCAATAATTACATCAGCTATCCAACTAAATAATTGGATCACAGTTATCATAAACTGATTTCAAAGCCTAGAAGCAGAGTGAAATTAAAAACATGAAGCATATAATAAATCAAGAGATCACCAATTGCAATTTTTTTAATAAGAACAGAAGTTAAGAACAATGAAAAATGAAGAAAGATTAACATTTTTCAACCCAATTTTAACAAAGCTCATCACAATGATTAACAACAACAAAAAAGCACTGAAGGAACAGTGAATCAGTAACATGGGCAGTGCAAATTTAAAATTTAAAAGTTATCAATTTAAAATCTATCATCAAATGCAATCAGTGAGCAAAGCCAATCAACCAAGCACTGACTGAGCATTCTGTTATGATTCTGTGACTGGGAAGCAACAAATTCAGCAACAAATTCAAGTTACAGCAACAAATTTAACAAATCTCAGTAAAGTCCCGATTTACAGCAACAGTTAGATCAGCAACAAGGCAAATTTATTGATTAGCAATTTTTTCAGCAACATGCAAAAATACAGGGAGAAGGAAAATCTGGAGAAGAGAGAACAGGGAAGCGATGGTGCAGGGACTCACCAACGGTCGACGGCGAGCCAGCGACCACCCCACGGAAGGCGACGAAGCAAGAGACAACCCCACGAGTTGCTTCTGCCGCCGGCGACGAGACAGGCGAACCACGAGATGCCAGTGACTGAGACGAGACTCGAGTGACACTGGGAGGCAGATTCGAGCAGAGACAACCACGGACGACGAGCAGCAACCAACGCGCACAGCTCGAGCACTCACTGGCGGAGGGAGGCGTGAGCAGCCGAGCACAGAGGAGAGAGGCGAGATGCGAGCACACGACGCGGAGGATCCGGCAAGAGGCCCGAGAGCACGAAGACGGTAGTTCTTGAGTGCGACGGACGGCGGCAGCAATCTCCCACTCCGACAGACGGCGACGACGATTGGTGGAGGCTGCTAGGGTTTGCTTTCTTTGGTGGAGGCTAGGGCATTTGCTGTGCAGGAAGGAGTTGGAGAAGTGGGGGATAAGTGGATAACGCGTGCAATCTTCTAAGTATAGATCTCTATCATAGTTCATCATGCTAACATTATTCTAATTTATTTCATAAATATTTAAGCATTTCAATGAGTTTAATTTTAATACACTAATACTATAAATATTTTTACAACTAATCAAATTCATATGTTTTGATAACTTATTTGTTTGGTTGTGTAATTATTCCTTTGAGTTAAATTTAAACTCTGGTCGTTTTATCTTCTTGCTGTTTATCAATGACACTTGCTAAATTTAATTTTGAGGACAACTAAATTCAATTTTGAGGACAAAGCAATGATTATAACCTGCATAAAACATGTCTCTCAGGAAGAAAGCCAAGATGAAAGTAATTAATTTGTAATAAAATTACTTCATGGAAAATATACTAGCACCGGTATATTACTAATACAATACAACCTCTCAGTCTTTAACTGGTTAACACATGATAAAAGACTCAAAATCACTGTGTAAGCAAGTTACCAAATCAAATCTATACATATGTATATTATCTAATTATTAGGAGGAGGATGAAGCCTAGTTTGGTACACAGACTGCACTCTTGATTCCAACAGACACACATATTTGTCAAGCATAGAGACCACAACTTCAAATTCAGTTACTTGCTTCTCTATGGCATCAATCTGCTCAACATATTCGTTGAAGCTACCACTCTTGCATTTCAACTGCTCCACAAAAACCCTCAACCCTGAAGTTAAGTCGCCGTAACCTTTGTACTCTTCCGCAACCCTCACATTCATCTTCTCTAATAACTCAAGTTGATTATTAGTCCCCTAACTCACATAAAACCATTGTCAAATTGATATTCCAAATAATGTTGTATCCTCAGATAGTTTACACGATTTGTAATTCATTGGAATTGTTTGGAACAAGGGTTTTTACCTGAAGCTCCGATTTGATCATTGTGCTAATGCTGCTAAAGAGATCATTGAGTGACTCTGTAAGTTCATCACGCTTCTGATTTTGTGGTTCACCATTGTTTGCGCCATCCATGGCCACACCAGGTAGTTAAGACTCTGCAATTTGCAAGGGAAGGGTTGTAGTAATGGAGAAACCGGAGATGGTGATCTAACCACTTGTTGTTTTTGAGGTCCAGACCGCTGTTGTTTCATATATATGTATATATATAATCAAAATAAAATTTAACAAGAAAAGAAAAAAGAAGAATAAAACCTTCTAATTAGTTGTAAATGGATTATTTTGGTTTCTTGTCTTTCATTTTTCTTTACTCTTTTTTTATTATTTAAAATTTTTCCCTTTAACTTCTAAAAAAAATATAAATCTTATCTTTTGAGCTATATTCTAATTTAGTCCTTTGATCACTTACTCTTAGAATTTGTCAATGCAAGGTTAGGTGCTACTGGAATCTGCAGGAGCTGAAAAGCTACAAGGCTGATTCGGTTTTATCCTTTAACTAAATGAGGAACTTATTTGTGTTCTATTATTTTGAGGTGAATGAAACAGTGATTCTTAATGGGTAAATACCAAATATACTGCTGGACTTGGAGAATCTAATATATTTGAGGAAGTATAATTTAGTTTCACCTTAACAGAATGAACACAACTTAATTTTAACCTGCACAGAGGTGATGCAGACATAGAGGCACAGATCACCATCAATCTACCATTAAAGAATTTCTCTGTAAGTCAGTTAAAGAATTTTTAATTCCTAGACTTGTGGATGTGCAATAAATATAAGAGCATTTGTATGGGACCTTTATATGCTATCCTGGATAACAGATTGACATTGTGGCTGTTTATGTGATATCTATCCTTCCCCCAATTTAATCATTTGAATGTATATTGATTTAGTGGTTTTATTCTAATCTTTTTGTGGTAAATTAGCAAATATTACACAAACATCTTTGAAGCATGGAGAGTTTTACATGAAAATATTTGTACCCTTGTTATAAAAAATAGCAATCTAATAGATTCAATCTTTACAAGTTAACACCTAATAAATTGTTAAACTAATCTGTGCCTCGTATTTAAAAAAGATAACCAATGACCTTGGTAGATATATAGTTAGAGTACTATTAAACAGCTATAGAATGTCAATTCTACTAACATATAGCCTGCATAGTCCAAAGTTTCTACTGCTATATGGTCAATCTAGTCTACCAATATATAGTCTGCATAGTCCATGGTCCAATGTTTTTCTAAATGGTATATAAAAGAATTTCATATAAAATTGTTTGATTTAGCACTTCCCCGCGCATAGCGCTATGCGCAGGCACATATACTAGTAAGATAACAATTTTAATTTGACAGGATAAAGATAACAAAGCAATGATGAGGCGAAACAAGATTTTGATGTCTATGATGAGAACAAAGAAGGGTTGATTGATGCCATGGAGTTGCAGAGAGTTCTATGCATTTTGCTACTTAAGGAAGCAAGAGTTGCATCTTGGATGTGGTGGTAAAAATAATAAATTGCACTTTTTTCAGGTGTCATTGTTGAATATACACATCTTGCAGGCAGGTTTCAGGTTTGAATTATATTGCTTTTGGGAGAGGCATCCAATGCAATGTAATACTTTGCCCAACATCAAAGTTTATCATCAATAACAACAAAAACTCAACAACATAGCAACAAATTCAACAAAACAGCAACAAAGACACAGCAAATTACAAAAAAATAACAACTCAACAAGACAGCAAGGGATCAGAGGGCAGAGGACCTACCGGAACGACACAGCGAAGCAACGGTCAAGACGGCGCGACGGGAGGTGGCGACAGGAGATAGCAAGGCGTCGGTGGAGGGAAGGAGTCGCCGGCTCAGAAAGACAGAGGAGAGAGGCGCTGGTATGAGGGACAAGGGAGAAGAAGAGCTGAAGAGGAGCATGAATTGGGCTGGTGGGGTTAGATTTTTTTTCCTGAGAAAATACCCGTCCTGTCCATTTTTAGGAACATGAAAAGGTTAAAAAAAACACAAGATAGAAGTAATCCAAATAAGTTGAGGTTTTTAAAATTGATTCTTATAAGAATTTAATTTTGACGCTAATGTAAAATTGTTTGAGAAAGTATAAAAAAAAATAATACATATACTCAATAACGCGAACAACAAATTAAAAAAGAAATGTAAAATTAATTTTAAAATTCAGACTTTTAATTAAAGTTTAATTATTCTGTTAGTTCTTATAGTTTTATAAAATTTTCAATTAGTTCTCTATACTTTTTTTTCTTTTAATTGAGTCTCCGCAACAATTTTTTTTCAATTATGTCCCTCTTGTTAGTAATTGGCTTAATAGGGACCTAACTAAAAAAAAAAATTGGTACAAAAACTTAAATAAAAGAAAAAAAAGTGTAAAAACTCAATTAAAAAAGAATTTGGTGCAAGGATTTAATTAAAAAAATGTATAGGAACCTAATTAAAAATTTTGTGAAACTATAGGGACCAATAGAGTAATTAAACCTTTAATTAATTAAATATTATCAGATTTTAAAATTTGAAAATTTAAGATTAGCACCCCTAAATACATTCACACTACCTAGAGTTCCTACCATCCCACCATAATAGCATTTTCGGCCTCCACAGTGCTCCGCCGGTCCACATTCACATTTTGCCGTCACTGCCGAAGGCAGCTTTGACGCTAAGTGCTTATCTGTCCAAGAGTGCCGCTGACCGGTGATACCTGTGCAGCTGCTGACCGGTGATACCTGTGCAGCCGCAGCCATTACTATTTCATGATCTCGTACTCCCGCTTATGCTGCTATTCACGACTCCAGGGCCGCCGCCTCCACAATGCCCTGCCGGTCCGCATCCATAGTTTGACGGCGCCACCGGTGAGAGCTTTGACGCGAGGTATTTGTCCATCCGAGAGTGCCGCTATCCCGCGATAGCTGTGCAGCCGCAGCCACTGCTGTTTCAAGATTCCATGTTCTCGCCACCGTTGCTATTCACGACTCTTATCAATTAAGTCAGATGTTCATTTTACTACGTATGCGGATGGTTCTTTTCAATTTAAAGTGGATGTTTATTTGAGTATACCATTAGTATTTTACTTGATTTGCTTGATTTTGCATACACATGCTCCACATGATGTTCATTTTATTATGTATGCAGATGGTTCTTTTTATTAAGATGTGGATGTTTATTTGGGTCATACCATTTGGGTGAACAAAACAAAGCGGCACGCGATGGAAGTGGCGAAGACATGACATAGTAGCATGGAAGCAAGGACACAGGTGCAAGGGGCGCAACGCAGGAAAGAAAAAGGTGCGGCCGTGGTGAGGTGCGTTGGTGACAGCACAACAGGAAAGGGAGAGTAAAGCGGCTCCAGTAAAAGGAGAAAATGATGGAAGGTGAGAAGCTAGGGTTGTGATGGATAAATAAGATAGAATATTTTTTGTTTTAGTGGGCCAGAGTGCATCCCATTGTTCATATTATTCGCATTCCAGTGTCTATCTAACATAACTCAAATTTTACATGTGTATTTAATCACATAATACCATATTAACAAATATAATTACTTTTACATTAACCACATGAATAATCATCCAAAAACACGGTTATGATTGGACAATTATGTAAAACATTTTACACTATTAGCACATCAAAATTAAATCATTTTAATATTTTTCTATTAAATAATTTTATCCTCCTCCAATTTGATCCCAAAAATAAAGTAATAACTAGGGTCTAGAATTTAAAAAATCTCAAGAATCATTGAAATTTTGATTAAAACATATTAAATTAAAACAGATTCTATTGTCTAATAGAAGCAAACATTTGGAATTGTTTTGTATGGTTCATCATTTTAAAATTTGTAAGAAAATGTCCAATATTAAAAATCTCAATGACTAATGTAAGTAATTAATAAAAAAATAAAGTACATAAAAATTTTTAAATACTTTAAAAATACTAGTGTTCCAATCATTTTAGTCATTGATCAATTATATATATCTTAAAGAGTTTAATTTAATTGGACCGACAGCCTAAAGTGTACAATGCATTCGTTAAATCACGTTAAATTATAATATATAATTAAAAATACATGTAAAATTATTTTATAATTACAGTGCATAAAAATTAAATTTATGTTTTATAATCAAAATCAATGACTAAGATGACTGATCACCATGAAACATTTGAAATATTCCTAAAGTATAATGTAGCTGCATAGAGATAACCTACGAGCTTTAAGCCATAGGTGGTAAGTTCGGAAATGGATCATCTCTAGTAAAAAATAAATTGGATAGTGTCCAGTGTAGGATCTTATCTTTCATTGCTCTCTCTCTCCTATTTAATTTTGGTCCCACTTATAAAATTAAATGTGAGATATCACACTTTATTCTCTCAAATGTTAAAAAAATGGAGAGAATCCATTTCCTGATAAGTACTCTTGTACACATATCACTTGGAAACCTTTTTTATGAGCAGCTCTACTGGTGTACGGCAAAGACTATGAAGCGCTGGAAGAAGACTCCAGACAAGTCAACTATAGACATAGTTGACGCGACGGGGGTGGAGGCGTGGAGGTGCATGTTAGTAGGCAAAAATAAAATAAAATAAAATATATATAATTAAAATTAAAATTAAAATGTAAAATAGATTATCCATAGATCAACATCAACTTGTACATCCACGCTAGGTCAAAGAAACATGAACAGAAGGGAACCATGCTTAATGTCTTCCTAATCTCCGGATACTGTGTACACATTATTAAACCTCTGTAGAATTTCATCATTAAAATGCGATGGAATAACCAATTTTCCAATGTTACAAATATCAGAGACAGAGAGCG
>NC_029772.3:1273061-1273340 GCF_000817695.3 Arachis duranensis
AGAGAGAGAGAGAGAGAGAGAGAGAGAGAGAGATTGAATTAAGATGGAAAAGGAAAATATTTAGTCATTCCTCCTTGCTAGTTTAAGCAATTTAAGAACATTTTCATAAACAATAAATGTTACTGAAGAAGCAGGAACATTTTTCAAAAGGCTTGGGGTTATTCCCCTGTAAAATCCTCGGACACCTTCATATCTGCAAGAACAGAACAGGATCTATAATGTAAAAATGAGAGAGAGAGAGAGAGAGAGAGAGAGAGAGAGAGAGAGAGAGAGAGAGAG
>NC_029772.3:1273375-1284142 GCF_000817695.3 Arachis duranensis
TCCTTAAGAGAATTTTGTTTCAACATTTTAATCCCTGAAAAAAGACTAAATGCATACATTTTGGTTTTCAATGAAACATGCAAAACCAAAGAAATGGGTTATAACTTATAATGTGGTATGTACCTTGCAGTTTCCTTCACAACATGCCAACTATCCACATATCTTGGAACCCCATCCGCACTAGGCCGTTGCTGCAGAGAAAGAAATTTCGATTTGCCTATGAGAAATTTGTACTATTAAACCAAAAGTGCTATCTATTATCCATATCTTTTAATCAACTCTTGTACCTGCAATCGAGATCTCATAACCTGGAAAAAAAAGGAGCAAGCAAGCATGCTGTCAAAGATTGATCCATCATGTTCGACGAGACAAGGACACAAAAATATAGAACCCTCTTTCAAAGAGGAGGATACAAGAAACTGTACCTGAAATGGATAGGTTAGAAGTATTGCAGCAATTTTTGATGTTGCCCCAAGAACAGCATAATCAGCAGAATTCTGTGAAAAGTTATAAAAACACTAAAGTCTCGAGTATCGAAGAAAGCTTGCAAAGTTGAACATCAAACAACTTCAATCAATCATTTATAAGCATCATATAGCCAGAAGCTAAACAACGTATTAAATACCAGGCTTAAATAAATTTTGGAAAAAATGACAACTCGATGCACAAGCATTCTGCATTAACAAAGGGACAAGAGAAGGGCCGAATCCAAAGGGGGTAATGTAGGCAGAGCAATAGAAAAAAGGAAATATGTTAATTAGAAAAGCAAGAAAAAGTACAAAAGGGCAAGAAACCATAATAACAACTGGCGCCAAGATAAACCCAGAGAGACAAGAATGTAACAGTGAGAAAAAGGGGGAAATAAAGTAAGCTCAGGGTTTTGATAGAATTCATAGAGAAAGATGACATCGCCAGAGAATTTCAAGAGTCTTGCCGTCTCTCCTTAAAGCTTGATTTTATTCAAAAGGCCGTCCATGATTTCCCTCATTCCCACTCACTCCCTTATATCCCTTCTGTCCTCTCACACCCATAAAAGAATAACCATTGGATCTCAAACCCTCCCCACTAGGCTTGCCAGGTGACAATTCTGTTACAACAGTAGGGACTTCCTAATTCTTTTCCTTCTGAAGGTTCTCCCCGTGTCATGCTTCCCAGGTAAATAGCAGAAATATCCTCACAAAAAGCAAAAGAAAAAAACATACAAGAGGCTAAATCCCAGAAGATAAAGCACACAAAATATGCCAATCTTATATGCTAAATACATATATCTCACACATACACCATAAGCAGAATACCAAAGAAAAGAAAAATTAATAAACTTAACCCAAGCTGTGTCCATAGTTGATATTGAACATTAAAATGTCTAAAACCCATTTCAAAGCACTGGAACACGATAAACTGAGGACTGTAAAAAGTTCTTTTGCATTAAACATTTTAAAAATATTTATTTAATACACCAGACTGCAACAATATGATGTATAACAGTCATTGTAGATATGTTGAAACAACATACTGAATACAACAGACAATGAATAATATCTTAACATCTAGCGTAGTGTTTACTTATCCTATCATATCTAATACCACATATTAAACACTCAGGTCAATATTATCTGTGCACACGATACAACCTTAAGAGTCATCACTCATCACTCTTGGAATGTCACTTGATCTCGAGTTGAGCAATGACATAGGAACAAGAACTCAGACCTATATAAGTGACATTCAATTCAATTTCAATGATCAAACAATGGGTTAATAAATGTAAATGGTCCAATGCTCTGTAATTCTAATCCAACCATTATTTACTTACCAACAGATCATCCGGGTTTTGAAGATGCCTTTTACTTCCCCTGTGCTTTATGTCTACAATAACTTTACGAAGCTCCTCATATGCTGTGAACTGAACAGCCCCATGAGAGACCTGCTGAAGAACAAGAAACAATTGAGCCTTCTATAAATCTTACAAAGACAAAAAGTTGCATGTATTAATAATTAGTATAGCCATGAGTTCTAGGTTGCTCCTTCCACACACAAGAGAAAACAGAACCCTCATAATAACAATAGTATATTGAAAAGCAACTCGGCTTAAACATTTCAGAAAATTTATCATAACTGGTGTTATGGACTACCGGCCCGATAGTAAATCATCTCTGAAAGACTTGGCCCACTATTTGATCCTATCTTATACAGGTAGTTATGCACAAGCTCTGATTAGCATAACTCCTAGATAGTGGAGCACTAACCATTCCCCACTCATCTGACTCATGGATCCAATATAACTCTAAAATAACTAAATACTCAGGTT
This sequence comes from Arachis duranensis, assembly GCF_000817695.3. Lineage (NCBI taxonomy): Eukaryota > Viridiplantae > Streptophyta > Magnoliopsida > Fabales > Fabaceae > Arachis > Arachis duranensis. The sequence goes on from NC_029772.3 coordinate 1,275,684, forward strand.
AGGAAGAGATAACACATAACACTTATCAGCTACACTTTCTAACCTAGTACCTCCTGAGACACATGCCTAATACGAGCACTGAAGTCCTTGCAGGTTCAATGCCACCATTGTTAGGAACATGGAACAAGGATGACAATAGTGTAATGTATCTGAGCCTCAATGGAAGAGCAAGTAAGCTCTGATGAAAGGTCCTCTTGAAGTTCAACTTCTTTGTTTTCTTATAAGAATGAGCAGGACAAGGATCAAATTCTTAAGCTCTTGTTCAATGGTTCTCATGCTACGTCACAATTCAACTCTCCTAAATGTTTAAATTTCTAGGTGGAAGTTTATGAATGGGTTTCTATCTCTAACAAGAAGTTTGAGAATGACAAATATCATGGTTCATGATGATATGACTTTAGTATTTTACACGATATAAAGAAAAAATAATAAATATATAGGGAAAAATGTTAGAAAAACTTTTCCCTAACCTGGAATAAACGTGAACCTCAGTCATATGACCAAATCTTATGTCACCTGCCATTGCTCGGATGACAATAAGATGTCAAACGCATTACGTTAGCAATATAGCAGTAAACAGAAAAGGGAGGACAGGATCTATTTGTAAAGTTTTGGATAGTCTATGGCTTTAATTGGCAAATTCTGTAAGTTCATAGTGGCTACCTGCTACAGAGGCAATGCTCGTCACAGACTGGATCAATCGAAAAGAGAGATCTTTATCATATGTTACATTGGGTGAATAACAACGTTATCTTTTTTCAGACACGATTTCACAAGTATCAACAACAATAATAACAAAGCCTTATCCCACTAGATGGAGAAAATCAATCAACAATCAATAATTAAATTTACAAGAGCCAAGACAGAGTTGGAAAATAACAAACATCAACATACCAGAAATAGACCAGGAACAATTCCTCTGTAGAGTGCTCTAAAACCTTCTTCCCTCATTATGGTCCTAAATGCATCTGATATTTTCAGACAAGAAACAAAAATTGTATGACAGGTTAGCAAAATTAATACAACCACAATAAGTAAAATACCCAAACCCTGACTATTACATTCTAATTGATCATTCCCATGCTGAAACAAAGTGATTCCCTTAAAATATATACAAGTAAAGTTGAAAACAAGTTTCCTTTTTCGTCCTAATTTTAAAAACTAAAAATAAACATCATAGAACAAAACGCTGTGAAACAAATACAATGAATAGTTATGCCATACATTACTTAGCAAATTAAGGACCAAACATTGATGATTAATAGTAGTGACTAACGAATTGCTACAACATTTTTGGATGATAAAGATAAATACTGAATCAAATATTATCGTCTAAACAGGTGGTGAAAGAGAGCCATTATGCAACTTTTGATAGTACTCCATCTATCTGCTTTTAAGTTTGATTTTGCGAAATTATTTTTTTCAAAAATTATTTATAATTTATAAATACATACAAAGCATTAATTATCTTTTGCAATGTTTAACTTCATAAGTATAAAGTATTACATCAACTTAATAAAGTAATAATAAATTAATGAGAAGAGACAGGATAATTTAACCAAAGCAAACCATTTTTGCTCTATACTCAAGAGAATGTAACAATTTCTCGATTCTTGTCTAAAAGACCAAAGCTGTAAAAGCCACTTAAAAGTTGACACAGGTAGTAACTGTAAACAGAAGTGGGCAGAAGATTACTACAATTAAGAAAGTCCTGCGTGTTAAAATAATAATTCAGCTAAATTTATAACTTCAAGAAATGTATTCTAATGACATGAATATTTTGAGAAGAAAAAAAATCTTTAAAGTGAACAGTTGAGAATGAAGTTAAATTAAGATGGAGATGAGACCAAAAATCCCATAGTATGGTCGTGTTTGATGAAGAGGAGTCTGAAGCTGCAATCTTGTTTTTACCAGCCAAACAGGATTTGTGCACAAGCACACCTGACAGAAGACAATGGAAATCAAATGATAGTAAATTTAGCAGGCTTTGGAATCCTAATCAGTAATCATTCAACTATAAAAGCTTAACAATATATTAAAAATTTTCACAAAGATAACAAAGCTGTAAACTTAAATATAGTTCCATTAATCCATTCTCACACTCTTATCATAATAAAGTTCATTGGCAAATCTCTAATACACTTTACTTACCACCCTTCGCCACTCCTTGGGATCGATGTAAGAAAAAATTTTGAATTGAACATGGAAATTATGCAAAGCCCTAACCAAGAATATACAAAAACATGTGCATACACATAGAGCGCACGCATGTGGCAATCCATTCATGATAATGGAATTGTGAACACTCACCAAACCTCCTGCTTCAGCAGCTGAGGCAAGATGAAGACCTGGGCTCAGTGTATCCTCCCTATTCCTAGCATATCTTTGTTTGGCTTTATCATAACTGTAATTAAGAAATTTTAACTTAGTCACATGTAAATATTAATAGCTGATCAAGAAGTTAGGGGATGGAAAATTCACAAAAGAATCCATTCCTCTGTAGGTGTGTGCATGTGTGTATGTGTGCACGCGGACTCGCGCATGTGTGCGTGAGGGAGACTTTTAAGAGTTCAGACTGAATAAATCAAGATCACATTATACATATTTGGAATCTATGGATGCCTACTACAAGAATAAAATTAAGGATACAAACTCCACAGTGTATCATAACATATAATATCATTCTAGTTAACTTAATACGATTAATTATTTAACGTTCAGAATTGAAACTCACAAAAAGAAATATAGGCCCCATGAAATAGTCGACCCAATAACCCCAGGAAGAAAACCTGCATATAATCCTCTTAATCCCTGCAAGATAAAGCAGGGAATATAAATACAACAAACTGCTATTTACATATTCAATGACAACTCCTGAACGATAAGTAAAAGCCAAGGGTATTGAACCATACGTCAGTTATCTTAGCTGCATACATCTTAATAAAAATAAAAGTAAGACTATGAACAAGGTGAAAAAATGAGGAGTGTTTGGATCAGCAACCATTAATCAACAAACAACAGGGACAAATAACCCAATCAGGGAAAAAAAAATCAAAATAGAAAGCAAAACAAAACAATACAATAAAATAAAATAAAATCTGGGTGCGACTAGCACATGACATGATAAACCACCAAGTTTCCTAGGTGCTAGCGTAGACCAAGCCTATAATGATTTTATCTATTTTCTTCAAATTTGCAAGACTTATCCTAACCACCAGCTATATGTCTTAACCATATATAGGTAAAGCTGTCAATAATTTACACAAGCCCAGTTGCACAATCTACAGTGAATTCCTTTCTTAAAAACATGAAACTCCTAACAAGCAGAATTCTTCAAATGCCAATATGTCTTAAATGCTATATTGTAACAATTTATAGCCGTGGTCCTAGAAAAACTAATTATTAGGGACACTCTAAATATTGCATTGCAGAAAATAATGAAATATTATGAAGTAAAGTAACTGTCGAAAATTGTATCCTTGATTGATAAAAATGGCTAGCATTGGGTGGAATGAGTAAACAAACAAACCTCAGATCGAGCAATGGTGAAAATTGCATGAACAGTATTCTTATAATTGGGAACATGAGAGACTCTGCCATCATTAACTGCAAATCAAATAATAATCCCATAAAACACTGAACACAAGACAAATATTAAATATCCATTTATTTGAGCAAAAAGAAAATTAAAAAATGCAAAAAAAGAAAAACAAAGACCTTGGAACCTAGTGCGGACAACATCGAGGGGATGCATGACAGCGACAGTGGCAAACCCAGCTGTGCCACCGGCAGCAGCATTCTCCCAGTGCCATTGACGGGCCTCAGGTGCTGTGGCTGACATGTTTGGTAAGTTATGTCTCACTCTGGGTTGAATGTCATTGAACTAAAAGGAGACGCAATGGGTTTATCTGAGGGGCTTCCTCAGTGACAGTGTATTAAGGCACAGATTTTGTTTTCTCTTTCGTCGAATGGTTTGGCCTTCAAAGGAGAAGAGAATCTATTTGAAATTTTGAATCATTATCTTTTGAAAACAACTCTTCCAATCAAATCAAATCCACACATTCAACTTCATCTCCAAATTAATATCTGTAAGTTGACTAAGTTCCGATTTTGAAGACAAAGGACAAAAAGAAAGTTTAAAGAATAAAATCTATTCTTCAGACCCATCAAACCACAATTCATGAAACACGCCCTGTTTCAATGATAAAATCCAGATCTAAACAGTTTACAAAATGGCAGTCAACAAATATGGATAAATTATTAATAATTATACATGTGAAGAAAACAGACCTGAAGTTGGATATTCTTAGAACTACACTATTAAAGTAACTGATGCATTTTGCAATTATTTAATATCACATTATTGAATAAAGGGGAGAGTTAGCACAAAAGCAAACTATATGATCTGAAGCTTCCATGACACAGGTTTTTATTCAACAAACAGCACAAACATAGCAGATAAAATAAGTGTGATCGAAGATAATATAGTAGCCTATAAAGCCAAAACTGTTAGCAAAATGCCACAGCGAAAAAAAAGTTAGAGCTTTATATATGATCACATCTATTAAGAAACAGAGCAAGTACTAACAATTCTACAATTGGCAACAATTGTTCAATGTACAAAATTCTTCTCTGCCATTATGTCAATATACCAGGACTACAGTGAAAGAGAAAGTTCATTAAGGCCACCACAGAAAAGTATAGTGTTTAATTTATCACGAAAATTATATTGTGCTCAGTTCATGACTACATATGCTAAGAGCTCAAAGCATTCAACTTCATCGCATACAAAAATCTACAAGAATGGCAAGTATCCGCAGTCAACAAAACTCAAATCCTCAATCAAACTCATACCTAGATCAGATAACGGAACTAAGACATGAGAGAGAGAGAGAAAGAGAGAGATAAGCAACGAGGCAGGGCGTACCTGGATGGTGGCTGTGAGGCTGAGGGCTCTTGCGACGACCTTGCACGGCCGCTGAGGGATCTGTCTGCGAGGCAGACAGCTCGGCTAAGAGGTGGCGAAGCAGCAAGGATACCAGGCAAGGAGGCGGCGAATCCCTGGCATCGCAGTGTGTTCCGGCGGCTGCGGCACAGCAGTGATGGGGAAGGATGCGTTCTTCGTGTTCATTCCACCAGTAAGTAGTAAGTAGTAATATTCACGGATTGTTTAATTTTATTTTAGACTTGGAGTAAATACTAAATATCACGTGTTAGTCCAAAGAATTTTAGACAAAATACTTTTTTTTAAATATTATTAGTTATTTTGATAAATTTAATTAAATTATTATTTAATAAATTTAAATTATTAATTTTATACGAAAATAATTATATATAAATTTTTATTTTCAGTTTTTTATGAAAATTATTTTTATTTAATAGAGTTTAAAATAAATTAATCTCTTTTAAAATGACAAGAGATCAATGTCCAGTGGAAATAATTTTTAACAAATAAAAATTTGTGACGGTTCAAAATTACTGTAAAAGTATAAATGAATTTCGTTTGTTGTTTCAAATATTTTTAGCAATTATTTTTAGAGTCTTGCTAGGGAGATAATGGACTATTTGTATAATATAATTCATTAACAATCAAATTCTTGACTTTTCAGATCTAGCGCTCTAATACCATGTCATGATACCACTCATCCCAAAAGTTTCCACTAATGGAAAAAGATAACACTAATGATTATATCTCTAATACTCCATAAACTTTTATTGTACACATTGTACAAATATTTCATTAGCCCCTCATATTTTTCCTTATTTTTATTATACGTAGCGTGTTCACAACACACGTTTCATTATCGTAAACGAAATTGCGGTTCAGTTTGCGTTTGTTTTTCGTGCGCTTTTTTTTTCTTCTTCTATTGGTGATATTATTGTTGCGTTTTGTTTTTGTTTTTTCTTCCCCTCTTCTTTTCATGTTATTGCGGTCATTTATTTTTTTTTGTTGATATTTGTTTCTCTTTTTCTTGATTTTATTCCTCTTAATAGAATAAATCAAGAAAAATTTTGAAAAAATGGAATAAGAAGGAGAAAATGAAGAAACAAAGATAAAAGATAAAAAAGAAGAAGACGAGGAGGAGGATGAAGAAGAATAGTTTTGAATTGTGTAGGACAACAAGACCAAATGCACTGAAATTACATAGTGATTGCAACATAATTAACTAAAAAATACACCGAAATTATATGAGTTTCTGTGTTTATAAAATGCACAATTTTTGGTTCATTTGTTATTATACAATAGTGTTGTTATAATAATATTTCAGTTCATTTGCAGTATAAGTGCGTTGTCGATGAACAATTTGTCCCAAAGGTTAGGATAACTTTCAAGACAAATTGAATAGAATTGAATAGAATCTAATGCAATTGAATAAAGTGATAATGAATAATTTCATTCTTTTTTGCTAAGAAATTTGGTCAATACTTATTAGCAGTATAACATGAATCTCAATTAACACATAAATGAATCGAAATTAGTTCAAATTTGAACAAGCAGTCAAAATGACTCAATCATCAATAAAAACACATCGAATTCATTCCTGGATTCAAATGAATCTCAATTAAACTAAGAAATGAACTGAAATTATTTGAGAAATAAAAAATTTGGTCAACACTTATCAGCAGCATCAAGTGAATCTTAATTAACACACAAATGAATCGAAATTAGTTCAGATTTGAACAAGCAGTAAAAAAGACTCAATCATCAATAAAAACACATCGAATTTATTTTTGGATCCAAATGAACCTCAATTAAACTAAGAAATAAACCAAAATTACTTAAAGAATAAAAAATTTGGTCAATACTTATTAGCAGTATCAAGTGAACTTAAATTAATTCACAAATGAACTAAAATTAGTTCAAATTTGAACAAGTAGTAAAAAAAATTCAATCATCAACAAAAACACATCGAAATCATTTTTTGATCCAAATGAACCTTAATTAAATTAAGAAATAAACTGAAATTATTTAATGATGACACCAGAGAAAATCAGAACCAATAAAAATGTTAGTAAAATATTGGTATTGTTGGTGATGACAATAACAAAAGAGAAAGATAACGAAAAAGAAGAAGCGATGACAGTGAAACGTACGCGCATGAATTTAAAATACTTGGTTGAACTTAGTTAGAGTTATAACTTGGAGGTAGAGTTTTATTTTGATTTTTTATTGTTATGTAACCACTACTATGTTGTGTCTTGTTGATTCAAAACTACCATAAAAGGATATCTGAATAGTCATCGGTTATATCTTTAAATTATTTATCTAAATTTTAATATTAAAATAATTATTAACTGATATATTTATTATTTATATTATTTAATATTTTTATTATCTATTTATATTTTTTTTTAATATAGTTCAGGAACTCACCAAGACCCAAACAAAGGGTCCGAGATTAAAACAACAATACAATAGAAAACAATAAGTAAATAGACCATGAACACATACTAAGAAAACATCCATCTCGATAAAACATCATCATCATTATAAGTAAAGATTATATAAGTAGTCTCCTGTGCCACATGTTTCTCTCATCCCTTTTATTGATTTGATTAATATTATCGATGGGTAAACTATTAAATTAACATTCGAAAATTTATATTATTAATAAAAATAACTTCAAAAAAGTATAAATAATAAATAAATTTCGAAAGATTTAAAAATATATATATATATATTCTTTTCAATATAGTTTTAAAAATTGGATTTTGATGTAATTTTCAATTGTTAAAATTTAATAAGTTTATGTCAAGATTTTGATGTAATTTTCAATTGTTAAAATTTAATAAGTTTATGTCAAGTGAACTTTTTTGTAAATGATCGCATTTTTTTAAAAGTTGAAAAAAGAGATATAGTGATTAAATTTTACTTTAGTTTTTGCTTTATGTATTTTCTAAATACTTATCAAAATATTTCTACAAAAATTCAAAACAAAATACACAAGCTATTTTCTAAATACAAAATATGTTTGATACTTTTAAAAAAAAATCTTTTACCATTTTTATTATATTTTTTAATATTTGAAAGTTATTTATTATTTGTTTTTTTTAATTATCTTGATTAACAATATAAATTTTTAATAATTATATTAGATAGATATACACTAAAATTAATTATTAGTATAAAATAAATATTAAAATATAAAATACATATTAAAAATGAGTTCATAAATATATAGAAATGATTTTAATGTATCTATTATTATATAAACCAAATTCATGTTGGAAAAACAGCATTACCTTTAACATTATTAGTTCTGGATTACTACTATACATTAAACACAAATATAATACCTCCGTCCACGGAATAATGTAGCACCAAAAACTTTATTTATACACCCCAAATGTTATATCTATTTATTCTCGCTCTTTAATTTAAAAATATATTTTCTCCAATTTCTTCATTTGATTTCTCTTTTTTATTAATTTATATAACATTATGCTCAGCTTTTACT
>NC_029772.3:1284166-1297510 GCF_000817695.3 Arachis duranensis
AACAATAATGCTATATATGTGAATATAGCCTTTACACAATTTGCATATAATATGACGAGTCAAAGGAAACGAGAGGCCAATGAACTGACACCTGGAAATCACATATTTGAGTGTGTCGAAAAAGGAACAATTCTTGTTGGGACCAGCTTGAGACTCAGATGTCTTATACGACTTACTAACAACCCTACAGCTTGGCATTATCAAATAATTAAAGCATTTTTCGTCGGTAACCATACCCATGATTCCAGTTAACGTTAAACTATTACTTGAACATCGTCCACGATAACATTTTTTGTACCGATAAACAATTTGTTTTGTCTCTAAATAAGATTATTATGAAACTAGAAATGTAACTTCTCACAGAAATAAGTACAGACCTGACTTTTTAAACATGAAATTTGTTTATAATTAGGGGTGATAAATGGGTCATAATTTGTTGGATATTTGTTTAATTCGCTAAAAAAAAAGGTTAGTGGGGTTATAAATTTGAGATTGATATAATAAAAAAATTCGCTAAATTTATACGGTTTAATTCATAAATTTTGGCGAATTTCGACAGAACAGAACGAATTTATTCGACAGACTTTTAATTTTAAGATGATAATTTAATTTAGAATGTTATTTTTGTGTTTATATTTGAAATGTTAGCTCGTTTTACTTTAAGTTATAATTTGGACTATATTTAATTGATTAGAGACTTGAACCATGTTTAATTATATGTTTTGGATAATGTTAGTTTTATTATTTTGTTTAAAAAAATTTAGTTAATAATTATGTTTATTAGATATTTATAATTATAAAGATTTTAGTGTTATTTGGAGTATCAGATGCAGAAAAAGTGAACTAATTCAGAAAAGGCTTGATAGAGTGCTTGTTGATGAATTTTGGTCCCAATTATATTATCATTCCATGGTCTTTAAACTATTAGAGACAGGTTCTGATTATGCCCCCTCTTTTTTGACACTAACTACCAACCGGAGAGATCAAAGAGGAGATTCAAGTTTTAATCCCGCTGATGTGGTGAAGAAAAAATTCATAACTTCATTAGCGAGGTTTGAAACTCATATATAGAAGGTTCATCAATATTTAAATTATTTTAGAAGCTTAAATTGGTTAGACACCGATTGGTTCTTTGGTAAAAGAACAACTTTACTAATTCTAAAAAAGAGATTATAGAAGTTACTCATCTTCTAGAACAAAAGCAGGCATCAAGTATCATGAGAGACACTAAATTACTTGAGTTTGAACAACGGTTTGAAAAATATATTTGGATGAGAAACTTTATTGAAAAGACAAATTTAGAATTAAATGGTTGAAGGAAGGAGACCAAAATACAAACTTTTTCTATAGAAAATTCAAATCTAGAACCAAAATAAATAAGATATGGGATATATGGAGAAATAATAGAGATGTGACAACAACCAATGCTGATATTACTAAGGTGGCTGAGAATTCGTTCAAGAGTATTTTCACATCTTCTAATCAGGCGGATCTTGAGCTTTTTTTCACAGACTTCGAGTCTAAAGTTACAGCTAACATGAACCGTAGGCTCAAAAGACCCATTTTTATAGAGGAGATAAAAAGAACTATTTTTAGTATCCACCCCCAGAGTACACCAGGAGAGGACGGTATAACGGCTAAATTCTTCCAATTCTACTGGGATATAGTGGGAGAAGACATGCTCTGGACTGTGAGTAGTTTCTTTGCTGGAGGTATAATTTTAAAAAATTTTAACTACACTAATATTTGTCTAGTGCCAAAGGTTCTGGATGCGAGCGATATGAATCAGATAAGGTCTATCAGTTTGTCCTCTATTGTCTACAAAATCATTTCAAAGGTATTGATTCACAGACTCCAAGGATATATGAACAAGATAATTAGCCCTATTTAAAGTGCATTTTTGAAAAGTAGACTTATTTCTGATAACATTCTTATAGTACACGAATATATGCACTACCTTAAACAAAAGAAGCGAGGTTTGGAATACGAAATGGCGCTTAAGTTTGATATGAGTAAAGCCTACAATAGGGTAGAGTGGCATTTTCTATGGTTTATTATGGAGAAGTTGGGTTTTGAATCGAGATTCATGGATTGAATTCGTGAATTGTTGACAACCATTTCTTATACTGTTGTTGTGGAAAGTCAGCCCTATAATTTTTTTAAACCAAATAGAGACATCTGTCAAAGCGACCCTCTATTCCTTTTTTCTTATTATGTGAAGAAGGACTTTCCTTCTTGCTACACAAAGTAGAGCAAAACAGTCTCATTCAAAAAATTCAGATAAACAGAAGATGTCCAACTATAAATCATTTGCTATTCGCTGATGATTCGATTGTATTCGGTAAATCCTTGAAAAATAGTTCTGCCTCTATTTTAAAATTATTGAAATCTTATGAGAGTTTCAGTGGACAAAGAGTTAATCTTAATAAATTGGCCATGTTTTTCAGTAATAACACTCCATAGCTGATTAGAACGTCCCTAGCAGACAGTTGAATATTTCTCACATAGTTGCATATGATAAATATTTAGGTCTACCTTTCCTTGTCAACCGCTCTAAGAAAGTCACCTTCAACTTAATCAAAAATAATGTTCTCAAAAGGATACAAGGATAGAAAATGTGCTTGTTATCTAATGGAGGAAGACAGGTATTATTCTGAGCAGTTGGTGAAGCCATACCAATATACATATGGTCATGTTTTAAACTTTCGGACAACTTGTTAAATGAAATTCACAGTATTCTAACCCAGTTATGGTGAGGGTAGCAAGGTTCTGAAAGGTGAATGGTGTGGATTAGTTGGGATAAGATGACTAGACCTAAGAAAGAAGGCGGGCTTGGTTTTAAAGATCTCAGGATTCAAAACCTGGCTCTTTTAGATAAATAGTGTTGAAAAATCATGACTCAACCTAACTCTTTTCTTTCTAGAATACTTAAAGGTAAATACTTCAGATTTAATTCTATCCTTACAGCAGAAGTAGGAACCTTACCTTCTTGTGGTTGGCAAAGTATTTTTGAAGGAAGGCGTTGTAAAGAAAGCATTAGTTGAAAAGTAAGTTCTGGTGATATCTGAATCCTCAATAAACCATAGCTTCCTCCTCCTTATCCCTTCACTATTCTATCATTTGCGGCACTACTATCAGATAGTTACCATCTGTTATAGGTGAAAGACCTATTTTTTTCAAATAAATAATGAAATCAAATATTAATTTCAAATCTTTTTGCTCTAAAAATTGCTCAATGAATCATCTTCATAACCTCATGATAAGGTGAAGACACAATTCAATGGGTAATAAATTAAGTAAAAACATATGATGTGGCATTAAGGTACATGATTGTTTACCAATTTTATCATATCTCCATTGAATTTTGTCCGAATTTCATGCAACATAGCCGGTTTGAAGCCATTTATGGAAGCTATGAGAATCCTCACAATATTTTGCTTTTTGCGTGAAAAATCCTCCATGGTAAGCTTCCTGTTTTACTTCTCATCCACCAGCAGTTTCCATCCACTCCGACAACTTGTCCCATCTGCAAGTTAGCTCCAGAATCACTCATACACTGTCTATCTTTTTGTGGAGACGTTAATCTAGTGTGGAAGAAGAGTTCTTTGACTTACCTCATTCCAAACCATAGATGTTCCTTGTTCTTTGATTGGTGGAGGGATTCGTTGTTACAAATTGGATTTCAAGAAACAAGCCATCAAAGAGCTTGACTGGTTTTGATTATAGCTTAGAATATTTTGAAGGAGAGGTGTCAACGAGTCTTTGAGCATGTTTAGGAGCCTCCGGAAAAAGTATTAGCAACATCGCTTAAGTTGAACTAGGAGCTATTAATTTCACCTTATGCATAGTGCCTTAAGATTTCTTCCTTATCTACTTTTTTATGCTATTTTCTTTTTACAATTTCACCTATTCGTGAATATTTGGGAATCCTCTTTTTTCTATTTTGAGTAAAGTATGGTTTTTCTCCCTAACATTTGGGATAAGTCCTATTTGTGTCCCTAACATTTAAATCGTCCTATTTGTATCCCTAACGTTTATAAAAGTGATTCAATGTTATCCTACTATCAATTATACTAACAAATCAGATTATATTTTTCAATTATTATCATTTGGATGTATTCATTCTCAATTAGGTCTCACTTTGATGTGTTCGATTTTAATATTATACCCACTATTTGTGTTTAGATTCAATTATGTCCCTAGAAAAGTGAATTATGTAAATGTTGTAGGAATTAGTTTCAACTTTTGATGAGCTATTTTTCGGAGTGGATCATCGATTTTATCCCAAACATTTGTATTCTAACTTTAAGAAGAGATTTTTAAAACTCAAACTAAAGCATTCATGATGTGTAATTGACGGCAGGATAACATTGAACCACTTTTACAAACGTTAGGGATACAAATAGGACGATTTAAACGTTATGGACACAAAGAGGATTTACCCCAAACGTTGGGAACAAAAACAATACTTTACTCTTCTATTTTTCTTGTCCTGACTTTTGAACATTATATTATTTAATTTTTTATTGACTAAAATACCACTATTATCTTTAAAAAAAATAATTTCTTTCAAAAAAGAGAGAATGAATTGGCAAACTTAGCTCGCCAACCCGTCAATCTTCTATTAGGCAAAGTGAAGTAAAAATTTTGGAACAGCTTCAATAGACAGCACGAGACGAACTTTTAATGGGACGGAATAGGATAAGATGAATTAGTCCACTTGCCATCCCTATTTATGATTGATATAAACATATAATATGATAATTAAAAAATAATTAATTATTTAAATATTAATAAATATTAGTATATTTTTAATGAGTCAAAGTAAATTATTTATTTTTATTTATTATAATAGTGTAGTCTTTATTTATATTATTTTATTATTATTAATATTTATTAATACTCACTACTATTTAAATAGTCAATTATTTTTTAATTATCATTTATATATTTGTATGAGTGATGGGAGTTATAGTTAAGTTGTGCCTAACAAATAATAATGACAAAAACAAGAAAGAGATGGATTAAATTAAGAATTTAAAACCGTCAAAATAAAAAATTAGCCCAACCTGTACCATTGAATCGACACATTCGGGTAGAACGGATCAATACTTTATTTTTTAAAATGAAAAGAATATTTTGATAATAAACAAAATCCTAAAAATTAAATATCTCACAGCTGCTTTCTTTTAATTTTTTCAAAATAAATATTTTACATATTTTATTTAGAAATATAGGTAATTTAGATACAATTTATCTTTTTATATCATATTATCTCGTTTACAATATAAACGATTTAATTATGAATATATCTCATTTATAGTGTAAATGAGATAAGACATAGATTTTAAACACATAAAACAGGTGATACATAAAAAGTTACGTGCTTAACATATCTTGTTTACACTATAAACGAGATATGTATAAAGAGAAGACAAGCACACTATAAATGAGATATGACCATAATTTAATCGTTTACACTATAAACAAAATATAGTACAATAAATTTAAATCGGTTATATAAGGAGATGCAAGTATTAGCTTTCCTCACAAACATATCAGTTCCTTTTCTCCATTCTTTCAATAAGTTTAGTAAAAATGCCTAGTGATGAATATATATTTATGAGTGTAATCCTAATTGTCACATAAAAAATAGTTATGATAGAGTTGTATTTGAGTGTGATAATCCTATCATTTTGCACACTCATCATTTAAGTTTTCTGTCTGAGTCAAAGAGCCTAATCTTGACGAGCATAAATGCTAATATAGGACAAAGAAAATTGGAAGAGTTCGATATAGGTTGTTAATTAACACCGATAGAAAATAGAGTATTTTATTTTTTTATTTTTTTTTTACTCGACGGTAATAAGCATGTGCACCTAATGTTTGATGTCCATGGGAGAATCATGGCCCAACAAGTGATGGAGTTTTCTGCAAAGGTTGGTAACATAGGTGGTAGTGGTTCTAGGTATTCGAATTTTGTCTAAAATTACCCAACTCTTACACTATCTCCTATGCACTGTGCTAGTCTAGTGGAACACATTGACGTGGATATTGATGAGTCGGATGAAGAATATGTCGCGGATAACAATGAAAGTAGTTCTACTGAGGATGAGGAGAAATTTGTGCCTGAGACCCCCCGGTAGATGGATCAGTTCGATATCTTTTGCCTGTCCCACAATCAATTATGGAGTTGTCGCTACTGTAGCTAGCCACTATCACACGTTGAATCTTGACACGATGTATAAGAATACTCTATTTTTCAATATAGGAGGAGATGATTACATCATAGATGACAGTGTAAAATTTTGCATTGGTTATAGATTCAAGAGCAGGAAGACTGTCATACTAGGTGTGAAAAGTTATAACATTCGGAGGAGTGCCGAGTATAGGGTCGTGGAGTCTGATAAAGCAAATTAAAGTACCATGTGTATTGGATATAATTTGCAGCAGGATGTCTTTAGAATTTCCGTGTTGCACTTTGACAGAATCTTGGATATTGGTAAGCCACTTCTTAATGTCTCAAAGAAGTTTATTGTTCATTAAAACCAATAAAATCAATCAAACTACCCTAACTAGATGCTTCTTTATTAAAAGAAGAAAATAACAACACTAATCTCAAAGTCAATCGCTCCAACAATATGCCATGTCGTATTCAGCTTGTTGATATTATCTGACCATGCATTTGTGCACATCATAGTATCCAACAAACTCAAATATTTTAAGACAAAGCTCTAAGATAGAGAAGAAAATCCAAAAGGAGTGAAAATAACAAATGAGGGACGGTGTCAACGAGTTGCTTATATAGGTCACACTTGAACATATCTCGTTTACTTAACATACGTGTACCCGTGATATCTTCAGAAGTGTATGTACTTTATCTCGTTTATAGTATAGACGAGATATATTCATAATTAAATTATTTACACTATAAATAGGATAAGTAGCAGGACACAAAAAATAAATTATGTTCAAATTATCTATACTCTAAATAAAATATTTATTTTAAAAAATCTATTTCTTCTCATTCTCTCTTTATCGTCTTTGCTCTCAGACATAAGTAACACGAAGATCAACAACATCGCCAATCCCCAAACATAGTTAAGATTTAATTTTCACTATATCAACTAATGATACAAGATAATATTTATCTTAAACTTCTTATCCTTTTTCAATTCAAATACAATTATCTAAAACCTTTAAATATTTTTTTTCAAGTCTTTTTAAATTAAAAAACAATTCAAATCACAAAAGATTTAAATATTTAAATATTTTTTCCAAAGATTCTCAGATACACTTTGATCACTCTAAAATCATATTAAAGAGTATACAAACATTTTCTTTTATCAAAGATAATATGTTATTAATGCAATAAACGGTCCACTAAAAACTACATACAAAGACATAATTGAAAAAATCTAACAAAAGTCAAAATTCAAATGTAATTGAATTATATCGAGTTGGGAGAGTAACTTCTTTATTTTTACAGAAACAATTTTATTGTCTTTTCTCTCACGAAGAACACTATGCCAAACTCAGCTTCTTCTTCTCTTTTGCATGAATTGACAGACCACTTCAACACACATTCAAGATGTCTTTCATTTTTTATTGAAGACCAATTCATTCCTTGTTTTTCAAATTTGCCAGCATAAATTTGCTGCTAGCTCTATTTCATTTGAGTAATTGTAATTTCTATGCCTGATTGCTTGTATTAACTCTGACCATCGTTCTCATATTTTCACTTGTTGTGCAGGATCAAAAAATCCAGCTCTGCGAGCTTCCGTCGCTTCCGCTGAATTCGGACAGTAAAAAATATAGCGACTCGCTGTTTCTTTGTGCTTGACAACGAGCACAAATCAAGTTAGAAGAAGTAATTCCGGAGTGCATCTTTTTGTTGACTGTTAAGTCTTCATGAACCATCTTTTAAATAAAATTTTTAATTCTAGGTTGGCTTATTCTCCAAATCTCTTTCTGCTCGTCGATCAAGGAAGAATTTTGCTCGAGAATAGTATAAGAGAAAGGCTACTTGGTATCCTGACGCTACAGAATATCTACCGTTGTTAGTCCACATTCAGGTTAGTTTATCTTTGCCTTCACTTATAGGAGTATTGAGGATTGCTTTAGCAATTTTTGGTTGAAAATTACTATTTTTACCTGGTCTTAAGTTTTGTTAGGCAAAATTAGTCTGAGACCCATTAAAAAATTTTGTCATTATTTTGGGTAACAATAGGCATACTTGCAGTGTATTCTTTGACCCAAAAGTCTATCTGAATGTTTACTGTATTTTTTCTATCAATTTTTTAGATTAGTATTTTTTTAGGATTTTTCTGCCCTCCATGACACTCCTCCAATCCCATAATGGGTTATTTCTTATTTCTGCTCTCTATTTTTTTATCCTCACCAAAACTATAAGATAGTACGATATAACTCTTACATTAAAATATTAGACAATCAAAAAAAGCTTAACATATAAATGAGAATTACTGTAATTACTGTTTTTATTAAAACCTCTCTACCACTAAAAAAAGTAGAGCCTATTTTTACTGTTAAAATTTTTTATTGACCTTATATTAAAAAAAATAGAGCTTGTTTTTATTGTTAAAGTTTTTGATTGACCTTATTTTTAATTTAGTTAAAAGAAACTCTCTTTAAACCTTAAACAATTAAGGACGATATCTCCAAATACTTATTTTGATTTTCGATATGCAGAATCATAAGAATATTAACCAATTGATCTTGGGTTTGAATCGTGTATTTTTACCAGAAAATAGAGGATTTGAAAATCCATACATACACATACACATATACATTAGTAACATACCCATGTAAATATGGTGGGAGTTAGTCTTTGGAGCCTTTGAATTCTTTATATTTTTACATGTTTTAATAATGCTTATTTAATTATATAATATTTTTTTCTAGTACGACTCTCCTTTAATTTCCAACATTTCTGGATCCGTTTGTTACAATGTCTCTCCGTTTCCCTAACAAAGAGGTTAGAACTCATCTCATCTTGCCGGATAAGAGCTATATATAATTTGGCATATCATTATTCAACTCAAGAACGCTACCAATTATAAGAGATTCTAACTGCAATTAACCAAAGTGACTCCAACTCGAAAGAACTGATTTGCATACCCATTAAAGTTTGTTGTCTATCATCCAAAAGTGATAATAACAACTATAAAATAGAAAACTAATCTTTGTGGATGGGCTATTATCATTCTTAATAAATGCATGCATCACGTCAACTTTGTTTTGAAATATGACGTTCAAGAAAATTCTCGACATACAATAACATATTTTCTGGTGGCCTAGCTTGCACTGCACGTACGCTTCAAAATAAATTTAAAATATAATTATTTTTGTTTAGCATTAGCTTAGCTTGCACCTGTCAAAATTAAGTTAGATTGTAATTAATTTTCTTTTCATAAATACTAATTAATTGTATATTTATAATTAATGTTTAAACTCCTAGCATATGACATTACTATGGATAAGCAATAATAAAAAGTCCTCCCATTATGAATTCAACTAAATATTTATTACCTAGTTACTTTTTTAATCTATACATTCTAATATGTAAGACAAAAATGCTATTTAAAAATAATTGTTCTGATATTCAAAAATAAAACGTGCAGTGGTCACTATAATTTAAATTAGCTATATTAGATATATATTAAAATTAATATTAAAATTAATTATTACTATAAAATATACATTATAAACGAATTAATTACATATATATTTATATATAAATATATAATAACTGATTTTAGTGTATAAAATAATATTTTTATATTTAAATAAGTGTCACATTTTAGTTATAAATAAAAGTATCATATGAATATAGAATAAATTTTCAAATAATGGTCCTTAATTATAGCAGACAATTAGGTTTTGGAAAACCAAATTAAACCATGATTTATTTAATTTTTATTATTTTGCAGATGAACTACTATACTTTTTTTATATTTTAATTGACACGTAGATAGATCATAAACCACATTGCCCTTAAATAGGTTATTAGTCAGCAACTTTAGAAAATACAAAACCCACATTAATACCTCAACTGTATTGTATCACTCACAAATAAGAATTATCCATACCTTTCTGGCCTATAAATAGCACATCTTCACTGGCACTTTTCATTCATCAGCATTCAACAATAATCCAAATATATACAAGCTAAGAATATAATTCTCTCATTGCTACCTATCTAGGTTGCCTTATTATTGGTCATTTCATTTTCATAATGGGGGGCAACTTGGTCATTGCATACATTATTTTATCCTTGTATTCTCTCTTCATTATTGTGCATGGCACTGATAATAAGTTATCATGCAATCAAACTCCATATCCCAGTCTTTGTAACCATTACATTATTGGCACTACCAATTATTCAATTTCCTCTTCTTATTATTCCTTCCATGACATGGCCCTTAAGGTCACCATGGACCAAGCAATAGTAGCACACAAACTTGTCTCATCAACCATGGAATCCAACCATTTCAAAGACAAGAGAGCCAAGTCCGCATGGGAAGATTGTTTGGAACTCTATGAGAATACAATCTATCAGCTCAACCGTTCAATGAGCTCAAACAATCTAAACGACAGGTTAACATGGCAAAGTGCTTCTATTGCCAATCAACAAACATGCCAAAACGGTTTTCTTGATTCTAACCTTTCATCTCACTACCTAAACTACTTTCCATCCATTTCAACCAACTTATCCAACTTGCTCAGCAACTCTTTGGCCATTACCAATACATTAACGTCCTTCACTTCGTTACCAAAACACCCGGTTGCTCGCGGCGGTCGAAAATTGCTTTCTTTTAATGGCTTCCCAGAGTGGCTATCTCCTTCCGACAGGAGGCTTCTTCAGGATTTGCCGGGAACGGCGGCACCGAAGGCGGACATTGTGGTGGCACAGGACGGGAGTGGGAATTACAAGAGTGTTTCGGAGGGCGTGGCGGCGGCCGGTAGGGTGAATAAGAATGGTCGAGTGGTTGTGTACGTGAAAGCTGGCGTTTACCGAGAGAGTGTGAACATAAAGGGAGGTATAAAAAATTTGATGATGTTTGGGGATGGTATTGGAGCTACCATTATTACGGGTAGCAAGAATTATGAAGATGGCTCCACCACTGTTGGTTCAGCTACTTTTAGTAAGTACATACCTTATATTGATATGGTGGTGAAGAGTAGCCTGGACGGTTTGATTGAAGCGGCAGGGTGGATGCCATGGGCGGGAAGCTTTGCCTTGAATACATTGTATTATGGAGAGTATATGAATATTGGAGCTGGTGCTAACACTGCAGGGAGGGTTAAATGGCCTGGCTTTCATGTTATTACCAACCCTTCTGAGGCTTTGAAATTTACTGTTGCTAATTTCTTGGATGGTGGATCCTGGATTCCTGGCACTGGTGTTCCCTTTGAAACTGGCCTTTGAACTTGTCAATTTAATTTCATTAGTTGTGGGTGTGTCTTGGGTGTCTCTCTGTCTATAGTGTTAGTTTAAATTTGTGTTCCCTCAAGGACAGGGGAGTGATTGGGAAAATGTGTATATGATTAATTTGTTGTAGGTTCAAAGTCTTCAATTTAATTTCACTAAATTTGTAATTATATACTTATTGAAAGAAATTTTATATCTCCATAATGAATATTTGATTCTGATTATTTGATAATTCAGATTGATCAGGGATTAACTAAATTCAATTAAGAAAGATAACGATAATAATCAATAACAAAATTTAAGTCTTTTTTATAACTAAGTCCAACTAAGTTTGTTTAAATTTATCAAAATTTAATTTTATTATTAGAACGAGAATATAGGCTCTAACTACATGAAACATTTTTTGCTTTTTTTTTTTGCATTTTTTCTCTTTCTTCTTCTCATCCTCTTTCTTCTTCACATTCTTCTCCCTTTTTCTTTTTTGCGTGTTTCCTTCTCATCGTCATTCTTTTATTATTTTTATGGCATTTTTTCTCTTTTCTTTCTAGTAATTTTGCATCATTATACGTTTTTTTTCTTCTTTGTTTGATTTATTTTTATTTTTATTATTGTTAAGAGAGTAAATGAGAAAGTAAAGCAAAAAGAAAATAAATAAGAAAAGAAGACAATAATGATGAAAAAAAGAAGAAAGAAGAGGAGGAATTTTGAGTTATCATTAAATAATTTTGGTGCATTCTGAATTTAAATAAGGTGAACTTTTTGTCTGTGCTTGTTTTGAATTGAGTTTATTTGTGTGTCGTCATCATTAAATAATTTCGGTGTATTTTGGATTTAAATAAGGTGCATTTTTTTCCTAAACTTGTTTTGAACTAAATTTGTTTGTGTGTCGTCATCATTAATTAATTACGGTGCATTATGGATTTAAATAAGGTGTACTTTAAGTCTAAACTTGTTTTAAACCAAGTTTGTTTGTGTGTCATCATTGTTAAGGAATTTCGATGCATTATGTTATATATATATAAAGAAGACAACGATGATGTCAATAACAATAATGAAAGGAAAAAATGAGGAAAAAAAAGAGAAAAAAAAGCAATAATAACTTCTTCTTCAAAAATGTTAAAAGTCATTCCAACCTTTTGGTATAAACTGTTCATCAACACACAGAAAAAACATCGAAAACTATTCTTGATTAAATCAAAATGTATTTTTAAATGCACCGAAACTAGAAACAAAAATAGATTCAACAAAAAAATTCAAAAAACCTAAATTATATTCAAATTCAAACCTTCAACTATGAACACCAAGTTTCACAAACAAAAACGAAATTGTTCAACTACAAGAGCATCAAATACTAACGAACTACATTAACGAAATTTGAACCAAACCTCATCTACTTAATTCGTTTTAAAACAATAATTCAATTCATCCTAGTTTAATTGACAGTGTGAACTTACATCATTCATTATCTTCGAAAATGAAATATCTGTTCAAACTTAATTCACAGTTTGATTTAGAAAAATACTGATCTAAATGTTCAATTCAGATTAAAGAGTATTGATCGTGAACAAAGAGAATGCAGAAAATGAAGAGAACACAGAAAACGCAGAAAAGGAAGAGAACCTATAAAATGTAAAAAATGCTGAAAAAATTTGAAAAAAATACGAAATCTACATAAAAAAGATAGTTATATAGTCGCATGTTAAGTCAAAAGGTTGTTAGAGGTAATGTCGCGTGGAGCTGAATTAAGTTATAGCAACTTAGTTGAATTTAATTGATTAAATGACCTAAAAATAAAGATTTATTGAATCAATCAATAAATAAGAGCAATTTTAGATGATAAATTTTTTTTTGGTGATTAGATAATAAATTTAAAAGATTAGTTATTTTTGATT
>NC_029772.3:1297893-1350816 GCF_000817695.3 Arachis duranensis
TATTTTTATAAATATAACATTTCTCTTTATCTTAAAAAAAATTAAAATCAATATGTTCACGTATTCTATATCATATCATGTCGTATATTTATATCAATATCCCTCCTTCCTAAATAAAAGCTCTTCGAAATTAATCCACATAATATGCACAACACAATGGGGTAGCTGACCCACTTTTTATATATATAGAAAATAAGCTTCGTCTTTTGTATAGAACACGGACTGAGCCTTTCTGTTAAATAGTTTAGTCCATAGTTGTTAAAACTAGACCTTTTAAAAAAAAAATTCCATCAAAGTTGGATTAAACCAGTCAAAATTATACAAATTACTAACGCAAGTTGGCATATATAGATGACGGTCTGTGTTTTTTAATTATTTTTTTGGGTTCGATATTTATTGGAGGATGAAAAAATTAGTCATTGGACTTCCGACTTGATAAATACCTTAATGCAAACCAAAAAAAAAAAATTATACAAATCAGAATTGTTAGAATTAACGAAAGAAACCTCCTCTTAGATTTAAACTTGGGTCTTTTAACATATGCAACAACTCGGCTATTACTAGGCCAAACTATTTTTCATTGCATTTGGCCTTTTAAAACTGTTGGCAAAATATGTAACTTTCATAACTTAACGTCTGAGACAATGGGTAAAGAACCCTAAGTAGTGTGTAAGAGTGTATTACCAAAAAAAAAAGTGTGTAAGAGTGCTATGAGAGTGTGTGAGAGCTATATGAAAAAAAAAAAGAAAAAAAAAAGTTTACTAAGACAGAAGAAAGCAACCCAATATGTGCTAAAGGTAATACCATAATAAGGAAAAGAATAGTTGTTGCACAAACTTGGAGAGAAAGGAATTGAAATCACAACATTCTAGTACCAGTCATGAGGATAAAAATAAAAGACAAAGGGTGAATTATGGTTGAATAGTACACCCATCCAAATCCTATATAAAGCAGAAAGAACAAGCACAAAAACAACATTGCAACTACCAAACAAGTAGAAAACCACACCCCTTCCACATCATTAATATTAAAATACACTACCTATATATGCTGCAATTTCAGAAAAGGAAAGGTAGAAAAAATAGCTACGAAAATTGGTTTATGAGTGGCTTACTCTTCTCTCTTTTCTCCTCTAAATGCATTTCTTTTTGAAACACTATAAAAGTCTTATTTCTGGTTTTTCTATAGTTCAGTTTCAATTTTTTTAAGTCTGAAAAGAATAATTAGTCATCTAATAATAATATTGTTTAGTTATGTTGCTCACAATTTGATTGACGGTAGAGTGAAAAAGATAATGATTTCTTTAAAAGTAGATATATGATTACTGGATAGCTGACACACAAATTCCACGAAAAAGAATGTAATCAAAATTCTAAATAACCCAACACACATGTTTCTCCAACAGCGCAACAAGGGTAGTTGCTTCATCATCTGTCATAAATTCAAGAACAACATCTTCACAAGAAAAAAAAATGAAAAATGAATAAGAAGTATCAACAGAAAAGTAGAAACGCAAGAACAAAGCAAGTGCAGTCTTCACGCAATCAAAAATCAACAATGTCTCAGTAATAAGCATTAATCTTTCGGCAGTTGGTTCTGATCTCTCCCCTGGAGCCAGTTAGAGGAGAAATATTTCCCATCTTGATCATGGACTTGGCGAATTGTTCAAGGAAAATATCGTTGTTTTCGGCGTACTTCTTAACCAACTCTGCAGACTCTTGGTTCTTTGTCAAGAGGACTTGGTCAGAGTTTAAAAGTCCCTTGTATGCAAGCAAGTTCTTAAAGTAGCTGTTGTCAAATTTGATTGGACTGACATAGTCTAGAAAGAACAGGTTCTGATCACCACCGGAACTTGGACACCGATCTCGCAATTCCGATGCGTAGTTTTGGTCGAGAGTGAAGTCTGCAACGCCATTGCCTGTTTGGTTGTAGAGCCTTTGCCTGAAGCTGGTGCACCGAGAGTTCCCAATTGTGTGACTTCCTGTAACAATCACACATATTAATTATGTTTGTATCATAGTTGCATGGTATATGTTGAATTTCTCGGAGAAGAAGAGCAGAATAAGAAGATAATATTATATGAAGTTGTGTTTTACATGATACAAAAGTCATGTTATTTATAAAGATTCTTTCAACTAATTTCATAAATATTCATCTATTATCTATTAGCTATTACTGACTTAATTCCCAATTATTAACAACTCTAATAATATTTTAATAGTATACAATACATTACATGTAAAATATTTGATGTGAAAAATATGATGAAAATTCAGGTGCAGTTAATTTCACGTGAAGTTGATAGTTGAGAGGCCTTAAATAATTAGACTGATTTGACTAAATTTTCATCTAAAGATTCTCAACTATCAACTTCACGTGAAGTTGACAGCACCTGAGTAGATGAATTAGTACGCGATACGGACAAATTGATACACACTACAGTACTTAACTGACGAATTCATGTAACTATGGTTTGTATTAGATATTAGAACCAATTCATGTGTCACTATGCAGTTAAACTTTTGAAATACAGAGCATATGTTGATACTTGATACAGATAGCCTAACAATTTCAATTATCCGTGGGTTAACATAATACACAAAAGAATTAGATAAGTTGAAGGAGTGTACCAGAGAGAGCAACAAGATCAACAATGTCAAGCCCCTGAAGCTTGAATTTGGTTAGGATGGTCTGGAATGTGTTGTTTGGGGCAGGAATGTTGTTGTTGGAGCCACTTAGGCTTGCACCCAAAGAGTCCCTTCTCCCCAAAGGTACTTCCCAACTTGGTCCACCACTCTGTGTACAAAAATGAGTAGCAATAATTAATGATTTTCTTGAATCACTCTTGTTAAAATAACAATCATATATATATATACCCACAGAATTAATTACAAAATCAATAATTCCTATAAAATATATAGATAAAATCAGTAATTTGTAGATATAACATTTTTGAATTACAAATATACCAAAATTTCAAATTGATGAATAAAAAGAAATGAAATACATTTTTTAAAATTATTATGTACGTACTAAAAATTAGTTCATATATTGTTTATAATTTAACAAAAATATCTTTTACTTTTAAGGTTTCACGTTTGCCACAAGACTTAACTTTTTTAAAAAATGTAAATGGTTTTTATTTTTTCCTAATGTTTCATAATTAATTCAGTCATACATTTAAAAGAATACATTAAGAAAAATCTTGACGAATAAATTTAAAAATATTAGGAATAAAAAATGTATTTTTTTAAAATACAGAACGTTTAAGTAAGTTATGAAAAAATTAAGCTGAAGATTCGCATAAATTTATTTTCACGTGAAGTTATTAATTGAAAATCATTAAATAATTTAACATGTTTAACTAAATTGTTATTTAACTATTTTTAACTAACAGCTTCATACGAAGTCAACTGCATATGAGTTTCTACGGTATAAATGTGAGTGTAGAAACTAGAAAGCAAAAGGAAGTGTTACAAACTTACAATAACAGTTGAGTCCCTAGCAGCAATAGCCAAAATGTCAGCGCAAGACACTGTTTGAGGGCATTCTTTCTCCAATGCGGATTTAATCTCATCAATCACTTCAAATCCTCGAGCTGAGTTACGGTTAGGATTCGATCCCTTCTCGCTCACCGTGGATCCGCTGCTGTCTAACAATATTGAAGCATCACATCCCTGCATATGCAATGTTGCAACAATCAATCACGCATTTGAGGAAGAATAGTTTAAAAAATACGAATCCGAAAGATTTGGAATCAGCAATTTTTTGAAAAATTGGTCAACATTTAATTATAAAAACAAAAATTGAATGATCTCACGCCATTGAATTTAATCTCATACTATTAAATATACTATTAATGACCAATTGATAGTTACAAAACACAAAAGTTGCTGGCTTCTTAACACTTCTCTATATGATATAATTTCAAACAGAAATAGAGAAGACAGAAGCCAAATGCTATCTATAAAACTAGATAACCAATTTAAATTAGTTGAGTGGCTAATTCACTCGTCTGTTTAGTCATTGACTAATAACAAACTCGCTTTATGCTTTAGTCTATCAGACTGAGAATATCGCACCAAACAAAAATAAAAAAATTATAAAACTAGATGAGAGACCTTGACAAAACAATCATGGAAGTGAAGCCGGAGAAGCGAAGCTGCGATTCGAGGTTCCTTCTGGAATGCTCTGGCAAGGATGGACTTGGCAATCTCTTGAGCTGCGGGGCACGAAAAGTCGTAGAATTGCGGGTACAGGAACCCCCCTAGTTTCTTGGTGCAGAGGCAGCAGGGAGCAAAGGCTAGTAAAGAAAGAAGCAAAAGAAAGCTCAGAGAGTTGGCCATGAAGGGGAATAATATGAGAGAGTAGCAGTTGAAGGAGAAGGTTTGAGACTTGATCTGATTGCGTTAGCATTGTGATGGGGAATCGGTATTTATAGTGATTGAAAATTATGAGGAGGGAAAAAGAATCGAGAGAAGTTGGAGTTGGTAGCAAACTGATTTTTCAAATGCATACAAATTTAGAGGGAGAGAAGAATAAAATGGAGTGCGTAGCTTTTTCCTTTAAAAATGTTTAAACTATTATCACAAGGATAATACACTCATTAATTTATGTTTAAGTCATTAAGTGGGGCCATCATCCTCCCATGCTAACTTATATATGAATCTGGTAGATAGATACTCAATAAACTAACAAATTCATTACATATACTAGTAGACATGTATACGTATATGTATATGTATATGTATATTTATATGATACCAGTGTATTATATATTGATCTAAAAATCAATTTTATAATAAATACTAATTGATTTTTTTCTTTCTTTTTTTTTCTTTTACATTTTTTCATGTTTTTCTCCTTTTTTTTTTTGACTTCTTCTGCTCCGCCCCCTTCCTCCTTTCTATTTTTTCTGCATTTACTCATTCTTCTTATTCTGTATCTCTTCTATTAATTATTATATATTCATCTTTATAAATTTAAGTATTTCTTATTATTAAACTTTTTATGTTTTACGTTATTTTTTAATTTCAAGGATAAAATTTCTTATAACAAACATTAAGAAAAAATCACACATTTTAAGAAAAACACAGAAATGTATTTTGTTTATAATTTTTTCTCCTCTTTGATGATAAACAGAGAAAACTCTTTATAATAAATACTAAAATTTTGGAAGAAAATACGTAATTTTTTATTTTTTTGTTTATTTAAGGACATGTATCAAATTGAATTCCTCTATTTTTTAAGAAGTTTTTGTCTTTTTGTAGCAAAAGTTTTTGTATTTTCTATTTTCTAGTTAGGAATTTCTATATTTTTTATTTTGTCTCATAACTATTTCATATTCAGCTTCACAATAAATTTATATATTTTTTGTTACTA
This sequence comes from Arachis duranensis, assembly GCF_000817695.3. Lineage (NCBI taxonomy): Eukaryota > Viridiplantae > Streptophyta > Magnoliopsida > Fabales > Fabaceae > Arachis > Arachis duranensis. The sequence goes on from NC_029772.3 coordinate 1,303,276, forward strand.
AATTTTTTATACTTTTTATTTTTTAATTGTACGAAAAAAATTTATTGAAAATTTTTTAAAGAATAAAAAATTAATGAAAAAGGGACAAAAATTCATATAAGCACAAATATAAAAAATAATTCAATCCCTAAAATATATTTTTTAATTCTTTTTTGCCATTCACATTAACAAAATCACCAAAAAAATTTATTTGGGGTAAAATTTATGAAATCACAAATTTTAAAAAATAAAAAGATCTTATTTTTCTATGCAGATTTACAAATATCACATCAAAATTTTTATCCCTATAATTTTTTTTAAATATACCTTTCAATATTCGGATACATACGAATAAGTTTAAAATGTATAAAATGTAATAAGTTTTCTTTTAAAAAATGAGACCAATAATAAATTAAATAAAAATTAAATTACTCTGTTAATTTATATAATTTTTTATCAAATTTATAACTAAATTTTGTTTATGTAAAAAATATTAGAGTTAATATAATATTATTTTTTAAATTAAAGTTTTAAATCTAAATAGAAGGTTTTAAACTATCGAGATTTAATTATAATAAAATTACAAGAACGGATAGGAAGAAAAAAAAAGAAAAAGAGGGAGTATTGAGAGAGAGAGAGAATGTAAAAACAGATATATACACAAATAAGGGTTTAACTTCATGTATTCATAAATTATTTTATATAGTCATGCATTTCGATCACACATTTTTTTTTTAATTTAGATAACTATTCATGTAGTTGTTGTAAAAAACAATTATCTTTCTCATATAACGATACATAATTAAAAATATGTATAAAACTTTTTTACATTGTCCATATTTTAATCAAAATTATTAAATTAACACAACTAATTATTTCCGATCCTTATAGGTTTCCAACGTTCTTTTCTTATTTATTTTCAAGCTAAGGGATGTTCTAGCATAATCTATGTAACTACTTCATCCTCGTGATATATTCTGAATTATTTAAAGTGATGATAAAAATACTTTCTATTTTTGTTAACAAAAAAATATTTTTAAAATATTTAAAAATATAATAATTCAGTATTAAATATATATTCTTAAAATTAATTTAAATATTAAATTTTGATGTGATTTTTTATAAACATAATTAAAAAAATATACATTTTTATTTTTAAAATTTTTTTTAATAGTAAAAAATACTTTTAAGAAATAATTAAAAATTCTAGAGATTTAATTTTGATATAATTTTTTATACACTTTTTAAATAATTATCCGAATAATCTTACAAAATTTTGAATTAAATACATAAATTATTTACCGAATACAAAAATTATTTATCCCTATAAAAATATTGTTTTTTATTATTTTTGTTGTGTTTTATATTATTTTCAAGTTACTTTTCTCAGTGCGTTCAAGAGGGGATGGTTTTAATATTTTACCCTATTCTGAAAATATGAAAAAGACTCGAACCTTGTATTAAACAGTATTTTTTTCGTCCATAAACTCGATCCGCAGTTCGTTAATTATAATCTTATACTCTGTTGGTTTTATCACTTGCCAAATTATCATCGGTAGCGTTTAAACATATTTTATGTGATTAAAAAGTGTAAATACTTCTAGTTGCGGTAGTTTGTAGGATCGGATTAATTTGCTTGGGAAATAATCTTCTAAAGTGCATGTGAAATTTGTTTAAGTAAAAAACTTAAGGATTAATTTTCATTGATTTTGTAATTTACATAATATGTTAACCTTTATTACCTTAATGTAATAATGATTAAATCTTAGTAAGTATGAACATCTTCATGTTAGAAGAGCTTGATGATCCTATTTGTTTGTATATATTTGTAACTTTGTTGATCAATACATTTCAATGATAATACAAAAAAAAAAAAATTCCATTGCATGTTAAATCACGTAACCTTCGAATGTAAGATACTTGGAGGACAAATTAAAGTCCAATTAAGCTACTAACAACACGCAATAACTTTTAGTTTACCATAAAGGAAAAAAAATAGTAAAAGAAATAAATAATTAAAGAATGTATAAGGGTGGAAACTCAGATATAGTCGACTTCACGCGATATTGATAGATGAAAGCCGTTAGATGAAAATTTAGTCAAATCAGTCAAATCATCTAACGACTCTCAACTATCAACTTCACGTTTAGTCGACTGCACCCGAGTTTTCACCGTGTATAAGATTAAGGTGTAAAAACCCGTGAGTACTGGACCTGGTTGCTTAATGCGGTTCTAAATCGTTAACGTATTCTTGCAGTTAAAGTTATACACAAGAAAACATTACCGAATGTATCTCATTTTCAAAGTCCCTATTATTTTTCTTGGAATCAAAACCTTTAATTTTATTTGAGTTGTGGAAAACTATTCTTTTTAATCATTAACTTGTTGTAAATTATTAGTTGAAGAAATTTAAATAAATTATATGTATAATGTTATATATCAATTTATACATATTTTTATTCTATTTTTATTTTTCTCTCTACTTCTTGAGTCAAGTATATTACAATTGTTGTTTGTCTAATTTACAATAATAATATATATATATCTTAAATAGCCAAAATTGTAAATATTTTAATCTTCTAGTAAAATGTTTTGAATTTAAGCCTTAGAAATACTTTTTTTAATAATATATGAGAATTTATTTTTTTTCATATCGATTAAAAAAACTATATTTTATACCTATTATTTAAATTGTAATCCAAAAATAAAAAATTTAATAAAAAGACAAAGTAAAATACTTCTAAAAGTATCATTTGATTAATAAGCATAACAATTGATTTTATATGTTCAGTGTCGAGAATATATTTAGGCACAATTATTTTTTAAAAAAAAATCATTTTAAAGGGTTTTTATCAAATAAATTTTTTTAAAAATTATGCGTTTCTCCTCAATTTAAATTTGTTCCGATCTGTTCACAATTTTTTAATATTACATCAAAAGATTAATTAACTAATTTTTATATAAAAAATAAAACAACTATTAATTTTTAAAAAAAAAATCTTATTACGAAACGAAAATTTTCAAAAATATACTTTTTGAAAGCGTTTATTTTAAGATACTGGAACAGAGACTGAAAGATTGAAACTCAGTATTATGTTTGTTCAGAGACTGACACTAAAATTTCAGTCGCTGTTCCTAACATTTCAGTATTTCAGTACCTCTAAAAAGTGAGGACACAGAGGATTGAAATTTTTAGAGACTGAGACTGAAATTTTAATAACATTTTTTATACCTAAAATATCCCCATTTCAATTAATTAATTTTAACTTTATCTTTTGTACAAATTAAATTAGAATTTTATTCTTATTTCAATTTCTATCTCCTATTTTACACCAAACATAATATTAAGACTTATTTTAGTCTCTATTTCTTAATCTTAGTTTCTCAATCTCTATCTCTCTTCCAAACGCTATTTTTAAGTTTTAATACAAATACTTCATTTTTATGTTTGTCCCAGAGTTATACATGCACTTTGCTTGTACACTTTAATTAGTATACCATATGAGACCAAAGACTTCATATTTCTATGCAACCAAAGCCAAACAAATAACCTAATTTAATGCTTCGCTTGCAATTTACTAAATCCATAATAAATAAAATGCTTCCAGAAAACAATGACAATAATATCAAATTTCAGCTTGGTCAATCTGCAGGTTTGTTATGTGTGTGTCTTATTATTATAGATTAAGTCCATAAAGTTAACGTGGACTTACCTGCTCAGTTGACTTCATCAAATTATTGACTCAATTTCTCACCAAAATTGTGTCCAAATGATAGATACTACTACCCATCAGAACAATTCAATTTCTTCTATGATGTTGAAATTTGAGTCCCTCAAAATCTGAAAGCAATAATTCTTCCATGTGTTTTCCTTCTAATTTTGTTTCTTAGGAGCAAAGTCTACGCGGTAATACATCATAGACAGCACAGAATCACTTTTTGAAAGAAAAAAAAAAAACAGAAATGGATTTAATAAAAAGTAATGCTATATATAAAAGGCTTTTTACGAACCAAATTCAATTAAGTTAAAAAATATATAAGATTTGAAATAATGTTAGCTATAATTGATTTTTGTTATGTTAGACTAATTTAGTTAGACTTGATTAACAAAAAGACTTAAATATGTAATATTAATTATTTTTAGTAAATAACAACAGTAATTGAGATATAATATATAATAAAATATTATTTCAGTTTTTTATGTTTGGATCAAATTCTAATTTGATTTCTAACATTTTAAATATCTTATTTCTATCTCAATTAATTTTAAATAGCTTCAACATTGTCCTACCATTAAATTTGACTCTAATAGTTAATAAAATGAGTAACGTGGACGTTAACAACGTTATTAGTTAAGTCATATATTCTTTCATGTATTAAAAAAAATATAAATAAAATCTTCTTGCAACACTTCTCAATTTTCTTTTGGTATAAAACTCCAAATTCTAACAATCAATCATCAACACTTCAAAATCAAAAGGAAAAACTTTTATATTAGTGATCGTTAGTGAATCAATTTTACTTATATACTGAAATCAAACGTATGTTATTGACTCTTTAATATGCGAATTGTTTGAGTGAATTAATGGTAGGACAATATTAAATCTGCTTAAAAAAATTTTAAAAATTAAATAAAACGTTTAAAAATTTTTGAAACTAAAATAAAATATTTAAAATATTAAAAATAAATTAAAATTTAGTCTAAATATTGAAACTAAAATAATAATTTATCCTATAATATAATACATCACATTTTGATTCAAATACTTAAAGGAATAGGTTTGAATTCTTATGTTATTACGCTATGTTTGTTTCCAAAGACTGAGAGAACCGAAATTGGGGAAATTGAGATTTGATATCATGTTTGGTAGTTAAGAGACTAAAATTTTTAAAGATAAAGACTAAAATTTTAATAATATTTTTTTTTAAATATTCACATTTAAATTTTTAAATTCTAATTTTACCCCCTCTTTAAAAACAAATTAAGGTTTCTCTTTATATTTATTTTAAACCAAATAGAATACTAAAATATAACTCAATTTTATACGTTTAAAATCCAACACAATACAAAAATTTAATTAAATTTCTATCTTTCAGTCTCAATCTTTTTTTTTTCAAATATAATCTTAGAGATATAATTATTTATATATATATATTTTTTTATCAATTTAAATTCTTAAAAAAGTGATTTCATAACATACATAATATCAGAGTTTTTATAATTAAAAGATTTAAAATTTAATTTTGTTAAAATTAAATTAAAAAAAATTAGTATAATATTATAATCATTCATACTCTCTTTTTATGTATTGAAAATTTTAAAAGAAGTGGTTTTATGTAATCTATATATTACATATATAGACTTCACTTGATCTATTTTCGATCAATATAAAAGTATAGAACTATATCTATCACATGTAATATCTCAACATTGGTTAAGGAAGAATGAGTTTCTTCCATCAACTACACCCTCCGGGTTACACATTAAATAATTGTTTTTTAGATAATCTTAAATTATAAAGCGTGACTAATATTATACCCTCACTCTATTTCTGATATTGTGCCTCATGTTTTTGCTAGCATATGTGTAGTTAATTAATTAGTATATATGACAACCTAACAATAAAAAGAGTCAGGGTTGAGACTTGAGACCACTAATATAATTAACATTGTGTAAGTTTAATTAGTACTTAAGACTTAATTAACGTTATATATAGATGCAGCTGTCAGCTTCCAAATTAATTGGGAATTGAATTCGTTTCACACTTAAAACCTTTGAAAGCTAAAAGTTAATTAGTTTTATTTGTGTTTATAAAGCTGCGTTTATTTACAGAGATAGGACATTAAGACAGGGATACAGAAACATAAAACCGTATTTGGCAGAAGAGACATAAATAAAGACAATGTGTTCAGAGACACTGAATTAGTGTATTTTGTGTCTATCCTGACAAGAAAGACACAGAGACACTAACAAGAGACACAACTTATTTTTTATTTTTTATTATTTTTGTTAATTTTTTATAATTATATTTTTTATTATTATATTTTCCATCTCAAATTTTTTGAATGAAAAAAAATTAGAATAAATTGAATTTTCATAATTTGTTCTATTTTATCGTCAAACAAAATATAAAAATACAAAATTTTGTATCTCTGTCCATCAGTATCTTATCCTATTCTATTGTCTTGTCCTGTTCTCGAAAACAAACTCAACCTTATTGTCGGGGAATGGAGTACCTATTGACTAATGCATGGGAATAAATAAGAAGTATTGATAATAATCATAATAAATTAACTGAAAAGAAGAAAAGTTGTAAAGGGAATATAGTTAATCTTATTATGATGCAATGTTGCAAAGGAATAGGTGTACCTACTCGTTTCGTGGATAATATTATAGTATTATAATCCAATGATCAACTAAAGTTGTCTTCTTTTGGTTTAAAACTATATGTTTAGCATAAGTTTCTTGCTTTTTAACTTTTATTCTCATATATATTAAATACTCTGACCATGGATACACGATTATTTAGTAAAATCTCAAAAGGAGTCTTTGGATTTTTACTCGAACTTTAAATTGGCTCTTAAATTTTTAACCATTTTAATTTCAAATTTAAATTTTTATTTCATGGCTCAAGTTAATTATTTTAATGTATTTTGTTAATTTGCATATTGATGTGGTATTCTGAAATAATTCCATGTATTATAACATGGTTTATTCATATGTTGCAACATAATTTGTCTACATATCACTACATGTCATCATTACAAAGATTGTGAATCAAATTAGTCCTTTGACCAATTTTTTTTCTCATTTTTCACAAGTAACTCAGGAAATCCTTGTCAACTAATTAAAAAATATTCCAAAAAACCTGTGATATAACAAATTATTTATAAAATAATATAACAACATAGGTTCTATATTAAAATATTTTGAAAAGTCATTCTTTCTATATAACTATTCTCTCTTCTCATCTCTCAGATGAAAACTATTGAATAATCATTTTAGGAGTGATACTTCTTCAATCAAATAAGCACATGCTACGGTGTTACGGTTAGATATTTAAACCAAGTTCATTACCACCTTGGTAAAAATTGCATGAAGCTACTACAATTGCATGACACTATCACTGCTAATTTAGTTTTCAAGGCAGCTAAGAACTGAAGCTTTACAACTCATGTTTTGTAAAATGAAAAACAAAATAAACCTTAAACAAAGATTTTATCAATGTCAGAAATGTACTACTTCCAAAATTTCAATGCCAATAAAAGACTGAATCCACTATGCTTGGAACAGAAGTCCACAGCCTAATTCATTCTCCTGATAAGCTCATTGATGTAGTTCTCCCTGTTTCCGGCATCTCCTCCTTCAACATAGTGGTTCCTCTTCTTCTTCAAGCCACCCAATGGAGCCTTGAGCTTAAATGGCCAAAGGAAGTTGTTTGCTTCCTTGAAATGGGGTCCAACTGTTATGATCTCATGGATAAGATCTTCGATGCAGATGATTCCATGTTCGCCCAGTGCCTGAAGCATTCATCCAAGGAAAGTAGTGAGTAGATAGAATGTATTTGAATTGTATATTCTAATGCTAAAAATAATATTACAGACCTTCTCAATGATGTTGTTGTCGGTTAGGGCAATTCTCTGCTTGTTCAACTTACCAAAGCCCCTCTTGTAAATAAGCTCTTTTACACTCTTCAAATTTGGGTATCTACAAAAGGAGAGGATCTGGTACGCTTAGCCCAAAAAATAAGGGATTTATCACATTCAAAAAGGCATGACAGCACAAGTTTACATACCCATAGGTCACATATGGTTCAACCCTGTGAAGCATGTTCATTGTGGCCTTGTTAACCTTGAGGAACACACCATTGAAGATCTGTTGCAAAAAAGAAAACAGAGGCAAGGGGGTTAAACATTAGTATGGGTACTTTACACAGTGTAAATGGCAAGATTTCAAACAGATAGTATTACAAACAAGTACCAAAAACATTACATATTTTCTTAATTGACTATGTCAAACTTCCATGACACTATATCGCCTCAAGACTTTCGGGCAAATGCAGTGAAAACACACATAAAGCCAAAGAACAAAGCATCAACACTCCCTTGGGGAACATAACAAGTGACAGAGAGAGGATCGAGAATATGAGAGCAGACGTGTTTACTCCCCATTTTTTGTGACTCAACAACAAAAAAAAATCTGCCTGTTCTAACATAAATTGAATAGTGTTTAACAAACCTATAATCAGGGACTTGAATTCAAGTTGAAGCACCTCAATGATCATCACATTAAACATGGTTATAAAACAACAGTCATGAACTGTACCACTAGCACCAAGTAAACCATAATAACGCCCACACAAGAAATAACACAATAAAGCTCAACATTCAATGATTATAAGCAGTACCTGTCTCAACCTCAACAACTGCAAGATCTTTCTTGACTTGGGGTCCATGGCATTGATACTGAAAAAACACAGCTCAAACAAGTAAGAATACCCAGATTATAGAATTGGTTAAAACTTGGGACACAGTATAAATAGCATAAATATGGAGTAACAAAGGAAACAAACACATACCCACGGATGCGGATGATAAACAGGAGTTTAGCCTCTGGATCAACATAGAATCCACCTTTCAGCTTTGCTTCCCGCTTCAATTGGATCAGCTCCTTTTCCTGTAATATAAAAGCGGGTCAATGTGGCGGAGAAAAATGCAAAGCGCAATAATGGAAACAGAAACAAACATTAAAACAGACAAAAAGGGAAATAGATTAAGGTGAAATGCAACCTGCTCCTGGTATTCCTTTGCATATTGCTTTGCCCTGCTGTAAATGAGCTTGCGGCTCTCAGCTCTCTTCTTCTTTGCAGCATTAAGCTCCTCCTTTTTCTTCAAGGCCCATTCCCCCTCCCTCTTCTGCTTCTTAAGCACAGACTCGGGAACAATTGCTTTCACCTCCTCACCCATCTCTGCCATTCATTCAAAATAAAAATCTCAGTTATAATTAACATCCAACAAAGAATTCATTAGTATCAATTATTATACTGAAACATTTCAGCTCCAACTCAAAAGCTAAATGTTCAGTGTTTCAAATAAGAAAACTACATGCTCTCTTAAACAATAAAAATAGGTCCTTCCAATGTTTTTTAACAATGAAAATCCATTTACATCAAATTCATACTAAGAACAGAGAACTTCCAATGTTTTTTTAACAATGATAATCCAATTTTCCACACAACATGCTGAATACAAGCTAATCAGATCACGAGATATAATAGGAATAATACGGACAAATCAAACGAGCGACAGAAAAGAAATGAAGCCGAAGCAAGGAATGAAAATCAACACAATTGAATGAGACAAATAATGAACAAGACATAGGGCTGGCCCGCCCCGCCTAATGGCGGGATGGCAGGTTGGCGGGCTAAGCCCGCCTAAACTGTTTTTTTTTTTATATTTGTAAGGACATATCTTCTATTTAAATCAATTTAAAAGCAAAAAATAAATATAAATAGTCTCCAAAATAAATAAACATAATCCAAAAAGTGAATTCCACCTAGTAAGAACATCTAAAACATAATGCAGTCGTATACTCAAGTCCCTCAATATCTTGAAAACATTCTTTAAACTTAACCATTCGACTTTCAGATTTTCTCATATACTTAATACAATCTCTAATCTTATGCACGACATCACCACATATTTTCATTCCATCTTGGACAATAAGATTTAAAATATGAGCAGAGCAACGAACATGAAAGAATTCACCACCACACAACAATGAACCATGCACATCCAATGTACTTTTCAAGTGATCAACACAAGTATAATTAGAAGAAGCATTATCCAAAGTAATGAAAAAAATCTTTTTATCAATTTTCCACTCATTCAAAAGCGTAAAGATTTTAGAAGACAACTCAAATCCCGTGTGAGGAGGAGGCATATGAATCTGAAATAAAACAAGCATCAACAATTCTGATTTAATCAAAACTCAACCATTAGCAAACAACACAAAAAAACAGCAAACAATATATGAATCTGCGTCAGATTTAATCAAAACTCAAAACCATTTTAAAACAAGTATCAACAATTCTGATTTAATCAAAATTCAAAACTCAACCATTATCAAACAACACAAAAAACAGCAAACAATATATGAACCTGCATAGATTTAATCAAAACTCAAAGCCATTTTAAAACAAGTATCAACAATTCTGATTTAATCAACAGTCAAAACTCAACCATTATCAAACAACACAAAAAACAGGTAGCAATATATGAATCTGCATCAAATTTAATCAAATATCAACCATTATCAACCATAATCAAACAACACAAAAAACAGCAAACAATATATGAATCTGCATCAAATTTAATCAAATATCAACCATTATCAACCATAAGCAAAACTCAACCATTATCAAACAACACAAAACACAACAAACAAACATAAATCTCTGATCTAAAACCCTAAGCAAGAAAACTAACATACCAGAACAGAGGAGTGGTGACGAGCCGAGGACCAGGACAGAGGAGGCGAGGAGCAGCGGCGATGAGGACAGACAAGGAGACCCAGAGAGCTAGAGGACCGACGAGCATACCCAGAGGCCAGAGAGCGAGAGGACAGGACCCAGGAGCCCAGGACCGAGACCAGCAGCGACGACGGCTAGACGGAGCAGCAGCGGCGGCTAGAACCCAGGAGGACCGAAGAGCGACGGTGACTGCGACTCTGCGAGCGTGAGGGGTGAGGACGGAAGTGCGATCGTGAAGGGTGAGGCCGTCTGTGCGAGACTGCGGGTGTGAGTGAGAGTGACTATGGGTGGAGGGTGGAGAGTGACGGAAGCTGAAGCTCTGTGTTGAGTGGGAGCCTGTGAGTGACCGAGTGAGAGTGACGGTGAGGAAGCTCAAAGCTCCAATTAGGCGGGTAGGGTTTCATTGGGGTCGGGTCGAGTTGTGGGTTAACTGGTTTCTGGGTCTGGGCTAAAAGCCTAAAACATCTAAGCCTTTGAGAAAAAATAAATAAATAAAACTCAACCCACTGGGGAAGCCCGCCAAAGCCCACAATTTAAGCGGGGTGGGTTAGGTGGGCTTTTGTCTTTTGATGATCCCAAATTTTCAGTCCGACCTGTCTTTTTTTGATGGATTACACGGGCTGGCCCGACGGGTTTAGACCCATTTACCACTTCTAAAGACTAGTTGCTAGGGTTATTTTCTCTGTCTTTCTTTGAATTTTCAGAGAGAAGAGAAGAGTGGGACTAGGGGCTGGGGGACTGGGCATCGGGTAGTTATTTAGGTGTTTGTTTTTTTAAAGGGGTCAAAACGGTGCCCTTTTTGAGGGAGTAACTAAACCAGAAAATTTCTAAAAAATCGGTTCGACTGATTTTTTGACTAATTTTTTGTCAGACGATTTTTAATGTTGATCGAACCGCTTTAAAATCGGTTCTCGATTAATCCGATTGAACCAACTAGTCCAGTTCGGTTTTGGCCTAGGTAGCAGCACAAATATACTCAGCTTCTGGTTTGAGGAACTGTTATGGGGTGAAAGGGCAGGAAGTAACGTTCCTAGATAACTCATGAAAGGTGTCTCATCATTTCAAAGTATATACAAAACAAAGAGTTTAGTCACTGCCAGTTGCATTTCACGGTCAAAGCTATACTGTAAACTATTGTTTTATTTTACAAATTAAACTTTGCCTCCAAATTCCTAGCCCTCTAAATAATAAAATTCGCGAATGAAATTTGACTTTTAAAAACCTTTTTAAGTTTTCATAAAAAACTATCATATAGTTTATTGCCATTATAACCTGTATTGAAAAGTTTCATTTTTGCCTTTCGGATAAAAATAATTTCAATATATCCATCAAAAGATATTGTTAACAAATATCATTATAAAAACTAACGTAACAAAAAAAAATATTATATACACATTAAACATCAACTATTAAATCAACCACTTTGTATTTATATATAAATTTACGTATTATTTATCTCATTTTTTATGTATATTTTATATTTTAACATATATTCTATATTGGTAATTGATTTAGTGATTAATTTTTTATAAATATATAACACGCCATAACATAATTGCAAAGCAATTAAGCAAAACTCTAGTGCATTGACCAACATAAATAACAATTTTTATCAGAGACAACCACCAAATCTTATCCTAAAAATGAAACTAATTACATAAACAAAATTATATAATTTGAACTCTACCTTAAAGCAAAATATAAAACCCCCCAAAAAATACAAACAAACAAGGTTTACGAACCCGTTAAATGTAATCCAAAACCTGCATTCATGCTATAACTTGATTTCCTTCTTCCTTTTAGCTTTCCAAACTACTTTGATTTTTTTTTTCCTTTTCTTTTTTTTCCCCTTTTGCCCCAAAGAAAAAGATACTTCAATTTCATTCAAATGGAGCCATATCTTCTTTCTGCCTGTCTCCATACACCTTGAGATGAACTAGGAGGAGGGCGCTCCCAAGAGGCTTCGCCACCAAAGGCACTATTTTGCTCTTCCGGCCGCATGTAGCTTTGCCCTGCTCCGCTAATCTATTTTCATCCAACATTCAAGACATGTTAGATAGATTTGCAAATGTAGGGGGGGAACACCAAATAGAAACAAGCAAAAATTGCTATTAAAATTGCTTTTGAAGTGACTGCAACTTTTTTTTCTCTGAAGCAATGATACAAAATTTTGTAATGATCAAAGTCAACCTAATCTGTATTTTATAAAAGCCTGGTGTGTCATGCACAACACAACCTCAGACCCAAAAAGACTAATTTCATGATGATCATCATTCACCTAACCACCATCTTTAAGTGTAGAAATAATCTAACCAATTCTTAATTAGTTTCATGTGAAAGTTCTAAGAAATCAATAAACATCAGTAGGAGATTTGAACTCACTGTCTCTAAACACGCAGATAGGATTGTCATGCCAGGCAAAGCATCGATTCCACGCTGCAAAAAGTTAACACAACAGAAATTATAAGTTGTCTTGAGATATGAAAAAACTGATACTCAACAACCATCCTAATCTGGCAACTTGTAAGTGAAAGAAAAATTCCCACCTGGCGTTCCACTTTTGTCTTGTAAATGAACCCTCCACAGCAGAAGAGGGTTGAAGAGACAAAGAATCTGCAGAATAACAAGTTGCCATATATTGAATGCAAGTATAGAAAATAAACAGCAAAATACTAACATGTATACATAACAAGACAGTTGCTATACATGCAAGAAAGCACCCCAAATATTGCCCATCCTTTTCTGGCATCTTCACCTTCTTCCTGTGTATAGTCTACAACCACGAATAAACAAATATTAAAAGGGAAAAATAATGTAACATCAGTGGAAAGTATAAGCCCCATAGTTAAGGTCTTCCAGATAATTGGATGCATATAAGGACAAGAGGAATAATAATGGAATTTACAAATTACAACCTAGAAAAGTCATCATGACTCACCGCACAGTTTTGTAAGCACAAATTCAATACTCTCATAACCCTCAATTGGGATTGTTATATTAACTTCATATGGAGTATCACGGACTACCTCGCCTGACAAAGGTGTAGACAAGTGAAAGTTTAACAAACATACACACCCTACAAAACATAATTGATGATGCTTAAAAACATTGGTAACATACATCTCCAATCCACAATCAACATTGTGGGTGACAAAGTTGTAGGAGGCTTCCCATGGTTGGCAGATCCAGACAATCTAATTTCCAAGCCCTTCTCTGGAAGAACCTAATAAGCAACAATAAAACAATGGTGATGAAGCTAGTACCATGAGCAAAGACAATAGTAGTTCTTGCAACTGTAACTATAACAGAAGTACCTTCAAACTAGGCTTTCCAACTAAGGATGAGTGCGAAGCTACTGCAGTCATAAAAAGGACTACCTGAGATTGCCCTGCATCAAAGCTGCAAAAGGAAACCATAGCATACCATTAATAACGATTGAAGAAAATCTGTCGTTATGTAAAGCACAAGATGGCAGCAGGAGTAATCCAGACCTAAAATCACGGTTGGGTTTCTCAAAACCAAATTGTGTCATGCCATTATAAACCTAAAAGTTTTCACATAAGGAAAATTCAGTAAGTGATATAATTGAACTGAGCAACCCACCCTAAATCTACCATTTTGGACAAAAAAGGTTTAATTTTCTATCAATTTGGATCTCAATGTTTTACAACAAAATAATCCAACAGTTGTTTTCTACTGTAACCAACCACAAAAATTATAATTTTAAGATAAAATTTAATCTCACTAGTCTTTTGATTCAAAATTCATGTGGACCAAATTAGGAGTTAAAGGATTTGGTTTCTCTTAGCAGTTTTCATTATGCATTTTACTCTGCAAATCCCTGCAAACCCTTCTGTTCCCTTGCTTTCTCCAACTCACACACCCTTTAAAGCTACAATGCAATTTAGGGGAGCCAAACTCTTAATATGATTCCAAGAATTGTGATAAATATAGAGATGCTCACAATTTCCCATGATCGTGGATGAAAACCAACCGTGAAGCCTTGAAATACTTGTGGGCCCGGTTTTTCACATGGTAAAGCAAGTTCAACTGAAACTCTGGGAATTATCAAGATTGTCATATTTAAAGGTCATACTTCAACTGCAAACATGGGAAATCCAAGACTAATAATGGAGCTCAAGACTAGTAATGAAAATCATCTGCTATCTCCTAAAGAAGTAAAGATCAAGGCCAAATAAGTACTTTAAGCAACAAGCTTCTAAAGCTTATCGTGATACATATATTAATCTATTGTGCAGCAAGCCAGCAATAAATGGAAAAATTAGAATATCTATAGTAACATAACAGATCATTCCTGATTTCATAACATGAAGTATTAGCTTTATAGAAAATGTTATGACTATGAGTAATTCTATACATTGTGTTACGAACTTAATGAACGGGTTGGGGGGTTCAGGCTCAGCAGTTAGGCCAACCTATTGTAACTAATTTGGAGGAGGGATAAGGTGAGAAAGTAGACAGAAAGAAGAGAAATAAATAGCAAAAGGGAAAATTCAGTTAGGATAATTAAAAGAGTAAGAAGAGGCAGGAATGTAGTATTGCATCAAAACCTGCAGTTTGATTCATAAGTGACATTACATATGCATCCAGGTCGACCTACAAGTAAAAAACAAAGAAGCATTTGTCATGTGCTACATTGAAACATGAATTATAACAGAGTTCTCAACATGCAGTGTGAGGATCTATGACCAGGAGCATGTGATCCTTTTGCCATACATAATTTGGCAAACTCTTTGCTCTATTTTTCAGAATTTTTACAAATAAACAAAAATAACATGCACATCCTATAATGATAAATCATGCAAAGTATGTAAATCCATTTTTTTATTTTTTAGAACTCAAATCAATTCAATTACAACAAAATCTTGTAAAAAAATGAGAGAATTTGAAATAACAAATAAAGCAAATCCATGAGATTTCTAAATCAATTTTTTTTCTAATACCAAAGAAGATAATTGAGTTGCAAATCAAATCAAATGTTTCAAAGACTGATAGTCATACCTTTACATTGTCCATTCAAACAACTCCCACAAATGATATTGACCTGAAAGACAAATGTAACATAAGGAAGAAACATGGACCACATATAGCAGAAAAATTTATCCTAAAGAAGCCAAAGCTTCTTTGTGCCAAACAATCAAGCATCAGAGAAAAGACTTTTAGCCTATTGGTTATCTATTATATCTCTATCTTTATACAAAACGGGTTAAGAAAGGAATGTTCAATAACATAGTTGCACGTACTGTGAATATATGCACAAGCAGGTTTGTACATGTACACACAAGAAAAAATGGTCACAACCCCTTTTCTCCACGAGATAACTACTTTAACCATTTCCATTATAGAGTCCTTGATGTAGTTTACTTAAAGAGAAAAAGGAGTTCAAGAGTAACACCAACCTGAGCTGTCCGTCCCATTTTATCATAACTTTGCTCACAACCCATCAAGTCACCATTATAGAACTCCTACACATTGAGAAAGTGGTATACAAAGCAAGAAAGAAGGTATTAACAAGAAGGAGGAGAACTAGAAGTGAAAAATTTATCATATTCATTGGTTTAAGTAGACATCTAAGGAGTATCCCTTACTCTCCCTAAAAGACAATAAGCCGTAGAAACTTACTTGAACAAAGTCAGATTCGTGTGAACCAGCAACAAAGTAGTTGTATTTATCAAATCGACCAAAATCAACATATCCCTGAATACTTTTGGGAGTCAACTAATGGATAAAAATTCTAATACAAAAATCCAAAGTACTCAACAAGGAATATTCACCACACTCATAAAATTATTTAGTTTATAAGCATATTGGAAATCAAAATCAAGTGAAGATCCATGACTAATGAAGGTTTTATCAAATTAAGTGTTTGAGAACTTAAGACCCTTATGTATCAACTTATATGGAAAACATCTCAAGGTAGAGCTAGTAGAAAATTAAAGAAACCAAAAAATGAGATGGCTCCTTTTTTTTCGCCACTAACGTTCCTCTTAGTAAAAAATAGAAGGCTTCAAAGGAAGGAGGAAGACAGGAAAGATGGTAAGAATCTTCCAAAATCCATTTCTCTGAGTGATGGAGAAGGAAATAAAGATATATGTAAAAAGTATTCTTATCTCTCCACAATCCTGTTTTTCTTTTAACAAAAGTCATAATGAGGACAATATGGTAATACTTTGTTACTTCTGCTGTGTTTTTTATTATGGTTAATCAAGTCAATACTCAGCAATACATTTTTGTTGGTTAACCGTTTTACTATGAACACTTGAATAAAAGAGCAGAACATTGTAGACATCTCTTTAAGATTATTACTAATCCCTCTCAAGTTGAATAGAACAACTAAGCCTTGTTTCACCAAGTGAGATTGGCTACATGGATCAAACAACTACTACTTTGGCACTAACTGAAATAAATACTTCAAACTGAAAGCACGGTTATATATGGACTACCGTTTGTGATCTACTCTCGACATCTTTGCAGAATCGGACCGCTAAGTCAGTACCTTCCTGCACTAATGAAAAGTGAATAGTTTAGAAACCTACGTTAGAAGCAAAACTTAACAAAGGAACAAAATAATCAGCGCAATATCAATATGATACCACCAGCAAATATCATGAACATTTCCAAACTAAAAAAAGAAAACTATCTAGCACTGTCTATACCTTTACATCATACTCAAACAGGTATCCGATCCAGCTAGTCTATCAAACCAGTTAAGTATAAACAAGTTAACAACAAACCACAAATTGAACAAAACCTTAGAATAATAACAAGTAAATGGTCATTGGTTCTCCCAAGATGGATAAGACATCAAGAATTAGTACTCCAAAATATAATATCTGTAACTCCTTAGGCATAGCATCAAATACAAATCAATTTACAGAAAAAAATTGATATTCAAAATAACACCTTATAAACACAAAAACAAAATGATTAATTATTAAGAACCAATTTTAAAATCCGAACCCTGTAAGGACCCTTTTAGAATTATCAATATCAAATCAAATAAAATGCAAAGCCCAATCAAAGAACAAATGTTCTTGATTGTGAGAAGTGAAGGATACGAAATCAACAATACGACTAGAATTATCGAAAGTATAGCAATTGGAACTAGGAACCGGAATTGAAGCGATCGATGGTATCTGCAAAAGAAATGCTGGAAAGCAAGAGAGAAAAGAGGGGAAAATTAGAGTTTCAACAATATCTGCTATCTGTAGCTAAAAGAAACTGAAAACATAAGAAAGAGAGGATTAGAACATGCTGAAACTGCCAACCCACCAGCGCATAAAACGGTCAATGTTGTAGGATAACGCATTTTTGCCTTTTTGGGGCGAGTGTTGCTTCAGATTTTCAGGGTCAGGGTACAATGTTGGTGAAGCTCTACACCATCAACAGAACTAAAGTGGGTAACTGGAAAGTGTAAATGCCTTGTGCGGCCCTATATATCACAAACAAGTAATCAAAATTCATCACTTTGAAGTTTGAACCATAATTTAAGCCAAGTAAAATTGTCACTCTTTAAATATCACCAAATTAGAATTAAAAAAAATAAATCAAGTGCCCCTAAATTAAGAATCAAAATAACATTCAGATGAACATCATAAATTAAACAATCAAAAGAATGTAAACTCGGCAATTTCACATTTTACAAACACTTAATCAGACCAAAAACATAAAAGTCATAAATTCAACAATCGATATTACTGCTGCCAATTATGGAAACTATTTCTTAAGGCAAGTATTTTATTTTTTAACCGCTTATACTTAAGGTTTTAAAAAATTTAACATATATAATCAAGGTTTGTTTAGAACAATGGAAGATATTTAGAAGTCTGCCTACCTGCAAAAAGGCGCGACGGTGACAGCGGGAGGGCCTGGTGGCAGAGAGCGACAGCCAGCGACGCTGAGAGAGAAATGACAGAGCCGCGGCGGCGGAGAGCACGGAGCTGGAGGTTGAAGCAGACGGGTCAGAGGGGTTTAGGGTGGTGAATTTTCATTAGTCACCAAAATGTTACTCCGATTTCCGATTGCTAACTAACGGAAATTTGGGTTAGGAACAACAGAGATTCACAAACAAACAAAAAAATGTGAAGAAATTATTTGATCATTTATAAAATTCAGAGTGTGTTTTATTTCAGGTTCAAAAATTCAATATCTATTTTAGACATTATTTCAGTTTTTTTATTACACATTTTTTAACTGTAATAAAACCACGTGTGAAAAAAAGCGCCTCAATTTTTTAGATATTGAAAAAAAAAAGTGAAATGTACTACTAATATGATTTCATAGTGTATTTTTTTTTTTTTTTGAAATATATAAAGAGAGAAAAAGAAAGAAGAGTTTTATATTTGTATTGTTGTGTTTATTGTCAGAGTCTGTAAGTCTCAATTTATGCATGCACTAAGTTTTGATTTTTCAAACTTCATTAATAAAAAATTAAACCTTTTTTCATTGAGAAATTGAACCATCCAAGTATTAATGGGCATCCAACTCATTCCTCATTCTTATCACAATACTTTCCCTTCAATAATCATTTAGGATTATGTCTCGTTAAAATCTTACTAAAGAAAAATTCAATTGAAAAAAACTTTAGCGAAAGAAAAAAAAACACAAAATTCTTTGCGATGGACTGCCTCATTAAAAATTGTCAAAAAAATTCAATAAGGAGAAAATTTTGACCAAGAAAAAAAAGAGTACATTCTCCCCCTCTTGTCGATATTATTTTATATCTCAAAATCGGTGCATCCCAATTTGATATACCAATCTTTTAAAGGAGGATTCCGGAAGGAACTTTATAAATAAATCTGCCAAATTATCGCTTGAGCGAATCTATTGGACATCAATTGTTTCCTGAGTTTGAAGGTCATCAGTGAAGAAAAATTTGGAAGAAATATGTTTTGTTCTATCAATTGTTTCTTGAGCAATGCATCCTATATTATCTTCAAACAAAACAGTTGGAGCTATCTTATGATCAATCAGTTTACATGATGACAGATTATATTGGATCAAACTCCCGGGCCAAAAACACTCGCGACTAGCTTCATGTATCGCTAGTATTTCAACATGATTAGAGGATGTTACTGCAATCGTCTGTTTCGTGGACCTCCATGATATAGCTGTACTACCATATGTGAACAGGTATCATATTTGAGATATCCCTTTGTGTGGATCATACAAGTATTCTGCATCTGCATAGCCAACTAGTTGTGACTTGGATCCATATGGATAAAACAATCTCATATCAACCGTTCTATTAAGATATCGAAAGATTTGTTTGATTCCATTCTAATACTTCTGGTTGGAGAGGAACTATACCTTGCTAGTAAATTCACAACAAATGATATATTGGGTCGTGTATTATTAGCAAGATACAGTAGTGCCCCAATGGCACTGAGATATAGTACTTCAGGATCAAGTATATCTTCATTTTCTTCTTTTGGACGGAATTAATCCATTTTCAAATCCAAAGATCTTACGATCATTGGGGTACTTAATGAATGTGACTTATTCATATAAAATCTGTTCAATATCTTTTTTGTGTATGTTATTTGATGAATAAAGATTTCATTTTTTATATACTCGATTTGCAGGCCGATCGAGACAAAATTTAGTCTTTCCAAGATCTCTCATCTCAAACTCTTCTTTTATAACTTTTATAATTGTTGAAATCTTTCCAGGGGTTCTAATTATATTTAAATCATCAACGTACATAATAATTATAATGAATCCAAATGCAGATTTCTTTATGAAAGCACATGAGCAGATATCATCATTCTTAAATTTGTTTTTGGTTAGATACTCAGTAAGACGAGTATACCACATTTGTCCAGATTGCTTTATAACATATAAAGATCTTTGCAATTTGACTTAGTATAACCCTTGCGAATATTTATTGAATGGTTTAGATATTTTTAGTCCTTCAGAAACTTTCATATAGATATCACAATCTAATTATCTATATAAATAGGTTGTTACTACATCTATTAGATGCATATGTAGTTTATGGTATGCAGATTAGCTGACCAAATAACGCAATGTTATTGCATCTACTACAGGGGAATATATTTCTTCATAATCTATACCGGGTCTTTGTGAAAAACCTTGCGCCACAAGTCGAACTTTGTAGCGTACAATTTTATTTTTTTCATTTCATTTTCTCATAAATATCCATCTGTATCCAACAGGTTTTACATCTTCTGGTGTACGGACTGCAGGTCCAAATGCTTCACGTTTTGCAAGTGAGTCTAACTCAGCATCCATAGCTTCTTCCCATTTCGGCCAATCATTCATTTGTCGATATTCTTCGACTATTCTTTGTTTAAGATCCTTACTTTCATGCATGATGTGTAATGTTGTATTATATGTAAATATTTCATTAACAATTGTTTTATTTCTATTCTATTTTTCGTCTGTAAAAGACATAACTTATCAAGATCTTATTATTTTCACAATTTTCAGAAGACATCAAAATTATATCAGAATTTTGGACAACAGCATGTGTCTTTACTATGTCTTTATCCATTTCAACAGGAGTCGTATTTACCTCTTTTCTTTTTCGAGGATTTTTGTCTTTAAAATCGACAAGTCTACCACGCTTCCGACGTGAATTTTTTTCAGTGGCCATTTGTTCGACTGGGACATCAATTCGAATTGGAGCATTTTTAGCTAGTATATATGATTTAGTAATCCTTTTCGTATTAAAAAATATATCAGTCAATTCATTTGCCATTCTTTGCAAATGTATAATCTTTTGAACTTCTAGTTCATATTGTCCTGATCGAGAATCTAAATGCATCAAAAATTGATGCATTCTAAGTTCTTTTTCAAGAAGCTTATTCTCTCTCCCTAATGTTAAAAATTTTGAATAATCAAAATAACAATCTGCAAAAAAAACTTTAAACATATCTCCTGTTTGTATCTCAAGATACATTACTATAGAGGAAAAATCATATCTCACATAAATTTTCAATTTTCTTTGGGGTCCCATTTTAGTGCGAGAAGGTGGGGCAATTAAAACATATATCGTACACCCAAATATATTCAAATGGAAAACATTTTGCTGCTGGTCAAAAGCTAATTGCAGAGGAGACAATCGATGATAACTTATTGGTCTCAAACGAATAAGTATTGTAGCATGTAAAAATGGCATGTCCCAAGCAGAGGTTGGAAGATTTGTTCTTATAAGTAAGGGCCTAGCAATTAATTGGAAGCATTTAATAAGTGATTCTGCTAACCCATTTTGTGTATGAACATGAGCTACTGGATGTTCAACGCTTATTCCGTTAGCTATACAATAAGCATCAAAGGCTTGGAAAGTGAATTCACCAACATTATAAAGACGGATTGCTTTGATTAGATTTTTTGGAAACTACGCTTTTAATTGAATACTTTGAGCAAGTAATCTCGCAAATGGCATGTTACGAGAAGACAATAAGCACACATATGACCATATCCAAGTTGCGTCTATTAGGACCATAAAATATCTAAAAGATCTACATGGTAGATGAATAGGTCTACATATATCGCGTTGAATCCTTTCTAAGAATTCAGAAGACTCAAATCCAATCTTTATTGATGATGGTCTTAAAATTAACTTTCCCTGAGAACATACAACACAACAAAATTTACTGGATTTAAGAATCTTCTAGTTTTTAGTGAATGTTCACGGGAATTTTCAATAATTCTCCGCATCATTGTTATTCCAAGATGACCTAATCGATCATGCCAAATTATAAATTTTTTTGGGTTAAGTAATAAACTTTTGATTTACAATGACATGTGATTCAATTACATTAATTTTAGTATAATATAACTCAGAAGAAAGTGAGGACAACTTTTTTTAATATAACGACCTTTTATTTGAATCATGAGTTGTGATATATAAGTACTCATGATTTTTCTCATTTATTGTTTCAATATGATATCTATTTCAGCGAATATCTTTAAAACTCAACAAGTTCCTAAGAGACTTGATAGACAATAGTGCATTATTTATTATGAATTTTGTTCTTCCAGAAAATAAAATTATAATTCTTCCGAAGCTTTCTATCACATTGTTTGAGCCAATAATAATATTAACATATTCTGTTTTGGTACAATATGAGTAAAATATATATTACTTTTAAGAATGATATGCGAACTTGCACTATGGCAAGACAAACATATTCATTATATATCATTGTCATTTTTTTCAAAGATAAATAATAATAATAAAATGAGCCCCGAAAAATTACATGCAAGTCTTTTTTCATAACATATTCAGTTTGAATTATAACTAGCTTGTGCAGTAAATCAATTATTAGTAACAATGATAAGTTACAAACCAAATTAATTACATGAATAGATGATGCAGTTTGAACTCTACCATAAAATAAACACACTGCGAATGCGTTAATGGCAATATCGCAGCTACACTCATGCTATAACTCTCTTTCCTTCTTCCTTTTTGCTTCCCAACCTTCTTTGATTTATTTATTTTTCTTTTTCTATTTGCCCCCTAGAAATGAGATACCTTCAATTTTCCATAAAATCTAGCTTAGTCCAAGTGAAACTTTTAGTAGGAAAATATCCCAAAAGCTAGATAAATCAATGAGGGGACTTTCAAATACAACAAAAAAAAAAATTGAATAACACCAATCCAATATTCAAATGGCTCCATATCTTCTTTCTATTGGTTTCCATGCATCTTGAGAAGAACTAGGAGGTGGGCCCCAGGAGGGTTCGCCACCAAAGGCACTATTTTGTTCTTCTGCCCGCATGTATCTTTGTCCTGCTCCGCTAATCTATTTCCATCAAACATGGTGGAAACTCGAGTGTAGTCGACTTCACGTGAAGTTGGTAGTTGAGAGCCATTAGATAAAAATTTAGTCAAATCAGTCAAATTATCTAACAACTCTCAATTATCAACTTCACGTGAAGTCGACTGCACCTGAAATTTCACCATCAAACATCCAAGATATGTTAGATGGATCTGAAAATAGAATAAGTGAAACACCTACTAGAAACTTGGAAACTGCTATTAATTTCTTTTGAAGTGCCCAAGATCCAGTATAAACTTCGTTTCTATTGAAGCAATGATACCAAATTTGGTGAAAATCAAAGTTAACCTAATCCATATTTTATATGGTAATACCCCAAATCGGTTTTTAAAAATTTTAGTTGGATATTTTAATTTTGGACAAATTTTAATTACTAAATTAGTCTCTAATCTTTTATTTTATAAGGCGTATCAATCTTCACGTCAAATTTTGATATAAAAAAATTGACAAATTAATAGGCTATTATTATTTAATAAAAGATAGAACAATCCTTAAAAATTTTTAAAATTCATATATCAATTCTTTCGTAAAGACGAACAATCTAATATGAGAATTAATTTGTCTAACGAAATAAAAATTCGAACAGTTATTTACTGATTAAAATTCGTTGAAAATTAAAATGTCTCGCTAAAGATTTCTTAGAATCTGATTTAAGGTATTACTCTATTTTATAAATATCTATGGTGTCATGTACAATAGGAACTCAGACCTAAAAAAATACTAATTTGGTGATGATCATCATTGACCTAACCACTACCATAATGTGCAAAATTAACATTATCTATTTTTAATTAATTTCATGTCAAAGTTCCAACAAATCAATAAACATTAGTAGAGGATTTGAACTCACCGTCTCTAAGCATGCAGATAGGATTGTCATGCCAGGCAATGCATCAATTCCACGCTACAAAAAGTTAATACATACAACATAAGTTTAAGTTTTGTGTATCTTAAGGAAAGATAGAACTTGTAACTGAAAGAAAAATCCTCACCTGGCGTTCCACTTTTGTCTTGTAAATAAACCCTCCACAACAAAAAAGTGTTGAAGAGACAAAGAATCTGCACAATAACAAGTTGCCATATATTGAATGCAAGTATAGAAAATAATAACAAAATACTAACATGTATATACATTACAAGACAATTATTATACATGCAAGATAGCACCCCAAATATTGCCCATCCTTTTCTGGAATCTTCACTTTCTTCCTGTGTATAATCTACGACAATGAACAAACAAAAATTAAAGAAAAAATATAATATGACACCATTGGAAAGTGTAAGATCCAAAGATAAGAGAGCTTCTTGATAATTGAATGAATTTAAAGAACAAGAGGAATAACAAAGGATTGAGAAATGTTAGTTGTCCTTTAACTTTTAACTTTTAGTCAGCTTTTTTAAGAATTTATTATTATTTAATTAATTTAAATACCCACTTTTACGTACTCGTTCAAAAAATCAGGAGAGTTACTTGTTTTTTATTTTCTCTTTCCTCTGAAAGCTGAATAAAAGATAATATTTAAAGAATACCTAGTTACACTGCAAAGAATTTTATAACGTCCGTAGAAAAGTTATCATGACTCACCACAGAATTTTGTAAGCACAAATTCAATAGGCTCATAACCCTTAATTGGGATTGTTATATTAACTTCATATGGAGTATCACGGGCTACTTCACCTGAAACAAAAAGTGCAAACAAGTGAAAGTTTTAAAAAAATTAAATTACTTTGTTAGTTTCTATAGTTTCATTAAATTTGTAATTGAATCCTTATACTTTAAAACCAGTTTTAAATTTATAATCACATCTTTACTGTTCTAAAAATATTTAACTTAACAGAATATACTGAGATATATTCGTTAGTAATGTGAGACAGATAAAAATATTTTTGTAACATTTACTGATAAAAATGATTTAATTACTACAAATTTAAAACTGGTATAATGATCTAATTGAAAACTTCAAAAAATGTAAGAACTTAATTACAAATTAAAAAAACTATAAGGACTAACAGAGTAATTAATTTAACCTTTAAAAAACATACTCCACATAACATAATTGATGATCCTAAAAAATGTGTTAGCATACATCTCCAATCCACAATCAACATTGTAGGTGACAGAGTTGTAGGAGGCTTCCCATGGTTGGCAGATCCAGAAAATTTAACTTCCAAGCCTTTCTCTGGACGAACCTAATGAGCAACAATCAAGCAAAGACAGTGATCCATCCGGTTCAGAATGAATCTCGGATAATGAGTCGGATCGAATCAATAATAATAGTTCTTGTGGTAATACTAGTAACACTAATAGAAGTACCTTTAGACTTGGCTTTTGAACCAAGGATGAGTGTGAAGCTATTGCAGTCATAAAAAGAACTACCTGGGATTGCTTTGCATGAAAGCTATGAAAGGAAACCATAGCATAACATTAATATAACAATTGAAGAAAATCTTTGGCTATGAAATCACACTAAATGGCAGCATCCGTAATCCTGACCTAAAATCACGGTTGGATTTCTCAAATCCAAATTGTGTCATACCATTATAAACCTAAAATTTTCAAAAAAGAAAAATTCAATAAGTGATATAACTAAGCTAATAAGTAACCCATGCTAAACCAACTATTTTTGTTATCTCAAGAGAGGTTTAATTTTTCATCAACTTGGTCTTCAATTAATTTGACAACAAAATAATCCAAAAGTTGCTTTCTACTACGACCAAATCCTTCGTCAACTTAGAAGTCAAAGGATTTAAACACATATTCAAACGCGCTAATACGCGCGCGCGCACGCACACATACAACCAGAGTAAAGCTCCGATGCAATTTGGAGGAGCCAAACTCTTAATATGATTACAAGATTTGTGATTAATAATGTAGATATACTCACAATTTCCCATGATCGTGGATGAAAACCAACTGTGAAGCCTTGAAATACTTGTGGGCCCGGTTTTTCACAAGGTAAAGCAAGTTCAACTGAAACTCTGGCAATTATCAAGATTGTCATATTTAAAGGTCATACTTCAACTGCAAACATCAGAAAACAACACTAATAATGGAAACCAAGACTAGTAATAAAAATCATTAGTTATCTCCTATAAGTAAAGATCATGGCCAAATTAGTGCTTTACTCAACAAGCTTCTAAACCTCATTATGATACATATACTAATCTATGGTGTAGAAATTAATGCCAAATTGGAATATGTATAGGAGTGCAAAAAATATAAAAAATGCACGCGAAAAAAATTGTCATCACATAAGATGAGAAAACACCACATCTAACTCAAAACTTTAAGTTAGTAAATTAATGGGTCTCTTATCTTATAAACTCCACACTCTTCCTTGCTTTCTTTGATGTAGGACTAATTTCATCACTCCTCACACTTGCAACATTAACAAGTTTAAAATGAAAGAAACACAGGAGTAGTATTTTAAAATAAAATGACAGCTGGGAATGAGTTAAATCATCAAAACCTGCATTTTGATTCATAAGTGACACTACATATGCACCCAGGACGACCTGCGAGTTAAAAAGCTAATAAGCATTTGTCATCACAAAGAAAACAAATTATTATTATTATTATTTGAATAGAAAAACAAATAGTATAATAAAAGAAAACATCACAAAGCAGAGAACACAAATTTACAAATAAACAAAAATAACATCCACATCCTATAACGATAAATCATGCAAAGCATGTCAATCCCTTTGTGATATTAGTGAATATTATTCAACAAATGATGGGAAGATCTTATAATAACTAAGATCAACAATAAAAATAGAATCATTAAAAGCCTTTAGCATTTGTTTTTCAAAAAACGTGTTCTTTTGAAAACACATTTATGATCCACAAAGATTGTGCATTGTATACAAATAATCAAATGAAATGTTCTCAAAGATTCACGATCATACCTTTGCATTGTCCATTCGGACAACTCCCACAGATGATGTTGACCTGAAAAACATGACACAAGGAAGAAACATAGACCACATAAGACAGAACAATTTATCCTAGAATCCAGAACTTGTTTGTTCCAAACAATTGAGAATAACAGAAAATGCTTGTAGCATATCAATGATATAGATACATGTTCCTTGAATAAACACACAATAAAAAATGTTCACAACCCCTTTCTCCATGAGAAAACCACTTTAACTATTTCCATTATATTGAGTCTTTGATGTAGTTTACCAAAAGAGAAAAAGGGAGTTCAAGAGTAAATCCAACCTGCGCGGTTCGTCCCATTTTATCATAACTTTGCTCACAACCCATCAAGTCACCGTTATAGAACTCCTACACATTAATAAAACGATTCAAAAAAACAAAAAGAAGGTATTAAGAACAAGAAAAGAGGAGAACAAAAAGCAAAAATTTACTGTATTATTTAGTTTAAGTGGATCTAACCAGTGTAATCATATATTATTACTGTATTATTTAGAACAAGAAAAGAGGAGAACAAAAAGCAAAGTAGGGAGTAAAAATTCAATAATTTCCTTCTATAAATAACTAGAAATCTAAGGAGTATGCCATATTCTTCCCGAAAAACAAAATAAGTAATAACAACTTACTTGAACAAAGTCAAATTGGCCTATACCAGCAACAAAGTAGTTGTCAAATCGACCAAAATCAACGTATCCCTGAATAGCCTTGGGTGTCAGCTAACAATAAAAATTATAAAACAAGAATTTCAAGTACTAAACTAGGATTATTCGCTACAGTTATATATACTTATCTCAGTTTATAACCAGATTGGAATTAAAAATTAAGCAAGAATCTATGACTATCGAAGGTTTTATCAAATAAGTGTTTGAGAATTGAAGAGTCATATATTAACTTATACGAGAAATATATCAAGGTATAAATAATGTGCATGCCTGAACCTATTATTATAAAAAATTAAAGAGATGAATCTTGAATATTTTTTTCTACTAATGTTTTTCTTTTTAAGTAAATTAAAACAAGATAACTTCAAAGGAGGAAGACATAAAAGAGGATAAGAATCTTCCAAAATCCATTTTTATGAAAGTGAAAGAAAAGGAACTAAGGATGTATGTAAGAGTAAAAAATAAAAAACTTTGAGAATACAACGAGATAAGTACTTCAAACTGAAAGCATATAAATATAGAGACTACCGTTTGTGATCTGCTTTCGACGTCTTTGCAAAATCGAACCGCTAAGTCAGTATCTTGCTGCACTAATGCAAAGTGAGTAATTTAGAATTCTTAGGCTAGAAAGAAAACTTAACAAAGAAACGAAAGCTTTCATTATATTATTGATATCCGATAACACCAACAGATACCAATACCAATGATACAACAAATAACAATAAGCCTTATTCCACTGGGTGGACTCGGCTACATAGATCAAACGACACTATTGTACACAGTCTCAGTGTAGAACTAAAATATAATAAAACTAAAAAAAACATCTAGTAGTTTACATACCTGCACATCATACTCAAACAGGTATCCAATCCAGCTACTCTATCAAACTGGTTAAGTAATAACAACAAACCATGAATTGGATCAACACAATAAGATAACAAGTTAACACTCATTGATCTCCAAAGATGAATAGAACATCAAGAATTGGTGCTCCATATTATAATATCTATACCCTTTTAGACATTAGCACTATATTTAAATTAAATTTATAGACAAAATTGACATTCAAATTAACAATCTACAAACACAAAAACAAAATAACTAATTATTACAGTCAAATCAAAATCCTATAATGAACAATTTATCGTTATCAATATCCAATAAATGCAAATCTAATCGAAATGAAAAAACTTTTGAGTGCATTAGAAGTGAATTGAAGGATACAAAATCAACAATATGACTAGAATTATCGAAAGCGTAGCAATTGGAACTCGGAATCGAAACCGAAGCAATCCAATGTATCCTCAAAAGAAAAGCTGACCAAAAAGCGAAGAGGGAAAAATTAATTTGCTTTAACAATATATACTATTGGTAGCTTAAAGAATGTGATGACAATTGAAAAGAGATTATTAATTAGAACATGATGAAACCACAGACCTACCTGTAAATAAAATAGATAAGGTCGTTGCATAACACATTTTTTGAGCAAGCTTGCTTTAGATTTCAGGTTACGCTACAATGTTAGTGAAGCTCTACCCGGACCCTCAAGTGAAAAGTGGTTAATTTAGAGAGTAAATGCCCGATGTATCCTTGTCCTTTTCCTAGATGGACAAGCCTCTCCTAAAAAAATTAAATGACAACCCATTTTCATACTTTCTCTTTACTAAAACAAAATATTAGTCTCTCTACTTGCTAACATAAGGTTCAGTAATTATAGGACAAATTAAATTTTTAACAAGATTAAAAAATAACAATACTAGACACTTTGGCATTATTTGAACTAAAAAAATAACGAACCGAATTCAACAATAATTAAGCTCACATTGTTATCTATAAATATAATACATCTTTAAAATCAACATTGTTTAAGGCTATACTTGTACAACCAAAAAATAATCTACTAATAATAAAGATTCTCTTCGTCCAAATCTTGATCTTGAGAAGTTAAACAATCAATTTTAAACAAAAATTCAAGCATATTCATATTCATTCTACAGCGTCACTCCTTAATAAAGTAGACAATGAGAGCCCATAACTTCCAAAGTGTGTAAAAATTGATAATTAACACGTAATAATACAAGTGTCTTTGTAATTAATTTAGTTAATTTATTAGAGTTAGAATTTTTCTTTAAAAGTTTGCAGGTACAAATTTGATTCTCAGCAATATCATATAGTTTTACATTTTTTTCTGTTTTCACTTTATTTTTGAAAAATAAAAAAATATTTTTTTAAATATTTGTCATACCAATTTATTAATATAATTTTTTTAAATAATATAAAATAATATTAAAATATTTTATGATTTAATNTATAAAGATTTTTAAGGAATAAACAAATTTTATTAAAGAATTAAAAATTAAATTTTTTTAATGAAACTTTTTTTTTACCAAATTTTAATTTAGTACTTGTTTGAGTGTCATCAAGTTGTTACAGAAATTTTTTTTCAGAAGTTAATAAAAATACTAGAAAAATTAATAAAAAATAGTTTTTTTCAAAAGTTACCATTTATATTCTTTAAAGTTTTTTTAAATATGTTTTTATCATTATAAATAAACAAAAAGTATTTTTACATTATCGTACCCAAATATAATTGTTAGATAAAAATATATTTTACATTATATATCTAAATATAAAATTATTTTTATTATTAAAAAAAAAAGTTAAAAAAATAGTAAAAATTCACCTAAACAGATCCCAATATTGTTAATGTTGAAAATTTTTTACATACTCGGACTAAATGAATACTCTTACTCTATATCATTTGTTTTACTAATTTGATGTTAGTTTCTATTTTATATAAATGTGAGGTTTTGAAACATGACACATGGTCATTATTTCTCTCAGTAAACTTTCAGACACATCCTCAATTTTTATTCTCAATAGTATTAATAACCAATGAGTATTAGATATAATTGTTTATGTACGGTTTTTTTTATCTATTTAAGTTTTTGACAAAAAAAAATTATAATATAGTATCAGAAATGGTATGATTATAAAATTTAAAATTCAATTATCTTTGTTATTCTACAAAAAAAAAACTTACAAAAATAAAAAGAAAGAATAAAGCATATACAAGAATGAAGATGTAGGAGTAGTAAATGAATGTTATTTGGCCGAATATCTATTTAATGATGTTTTTCAATATATATATATATGAAATTATGAATGACAGTTATTACTTATTATTATTATTTTTTTACTCATCTATTCTTATGAAACAAAAGAACATAAACATGATGTTGTAAAGGCCTTTAGCATTTGTTAACAACCAATAAACATAAATTAGGTATGAAATGATAAAAAAAAAAATTCATAAGTAATTTTGCTAGTAAAAATTTCAAGTTACATGCTTCTATCATTGAAAACTTCTTTTACAATCACAACTATTTTGTTCTTATCATTTCAACCAAAGCCACTGGCACCCTCATTTCAACGTACAATAGCAAAGTATTGGTTCTTCATAATATTTATTTTCACTCTTGACTCATTTTGTCGATTTGTTCTAATACCACAGTCAACAAGCTTCTCAAGAAACATCTTCTCTAATTGTTTTATGTAGCCAGGGTTGAACATGTATTTTCACACCTCTAGAAATCGTAGGAACTAGGAAGTTCAACCAATCACTCAACAAGCTTTTCACCCTCTTGTAATATGGGTGCTTATTAGTTTGTGCTTTTACTGATGTGTCTTGTTTTTCATTTCTTTTTAGTTACATACAAATTATTCGAATAAGTTAAAATATAAAATATAAAAAAGGAAAATGAGAAATTTGGAGTTCTTTAAAGGTGAGAAGTTGGTAATAACAGTAATGATAAAAACAACAAGAATAACGAATAATTCAAGTTACAGAACATTGTATTCTTTTTTACTAGTTTTTGGTATTTATCAAAGTGAGAGATTTTTTTGTTGTTTTTATTTTTATAATAAACATTATATTTTTTTTAAAGCAATACAATTATATATCTTATAAAAAACAAATATAAAAAAAATCTCAACTTCATGAAATAAATGACCATTACATCGATTATAATTTTAAATAGATAAAATAAATACTAAATATAGAACATACTCTATCAAGAGCATGAATTAAATAGACGCATACAGGTTACCAAGAAAATAAGCTAGAATAAAAAAATAAAAAATAACTTTTTTATTTTTATTTTGATAAAATGTTTTTAAATATTATTTTTTTTATATGTATAATATGTATGTGTGTATTTTTTATACTCTAGACAAAAATATTTTTTATTGATCATAGAAAGATTCATATGTATAATATCTTTTATATTTTAAGTAATTAATGAATAAAAACAAAGATTAGTTTAATAATAATACTCTTATCATTTAATGACCCTATAACTTAAGTATAGGTTTTTTTGTTAATATACTATTCATACATCCACTTATACACACTATGAAATTCTTAAATCACAAACCAATTTTAGCTGACAACTGAACTGGATGCAATTTTGAAAAATAACTAATTTGCTGATTCAAACCTTGAAGGGATTTAAGCAGATATTGTGATGCCTTTACCATAGAAATTTAGGTGTTGTCTGTGATGGTTGGGAAAAGTCATGGCTATGGTGGCTAAGAGTGATAAACATGTAATAACATGACACGTGGTGGTTTGATTCTCTACTTTCATAATCAGGACAGTAATTGTTATATGCGGGTTTTCGGCTCGACTGAAAAAGTTTATCCAATCCTAACCCATTTTTTCTACTGAAAAAAATAAGAAAAAAATCTGTTGAATTTAGTTAAAAAATAAGTTATTTATTCTACGTTTTTTAGATAGAAAATACAAGAGTCTATGGATTCTTTATTTTTGTTTTAATTAATTTCTATCTTTATTATTAATAAAATTTTGAAAACAAAAAATATTAAAAATAAAAATAAGAGATGAAAATAAAAATCAATAAGATCCTAAACTATTTAAGTTTGCAATGTATTAGAAGAGTCAAAATTTTTTATTTTAATAATAATAATAATAATAATAATAATAATAATAATAATAATAATAATAATAATAAACAAACAAACAAATAAGGAATCCGTATATCGCGTATTTTTACGTGTTCTACTGACATATTTCCTTTGTTAGCAAGTTGGAATCTTACTTTGCATTTGCTTTGCCTAAGAAAAGGGATAAAATTAACCCAAAAATTCAATAATTAAGTACGTTACGTTGTTATATATAAATATAATACCGCTTTAAAATCAACCTTTTTTAAGGTTATACTTTTACATGAAGAAAATAAGAGTAAGTATATTATCTACTACATAATAAGAATTCTCTTTGCCCAGATTTTGATTCTGAAAAATTATGCAATTAATTTCGAACAATAATTTAAGTATATTCATTCATTCTACACTTAGCCTTTTTCCTTATCGTCTTATCGGTAAGTAGACAATGAAAGACAATAACTTTCAAAGCATGTAAAAATGGATAGTTAATATTTTTTGGTGACTAAATGGATAATTAATATGTAATAATATAAGTGTCTTTGTAATTAATTTGGTTAACCTATAGAAGTTAGAATTTTCCTTTAAAAGTCTATAGGTTCAAATTTCATTCTCAACAACACTATATAGTTTTACATTCCCCTTCATTTTTCTTAGTTTTCACATTATTTTTAAAAATTAAAAAATTAAAATATTTGCTGTACCAATTTATTAATATAATTTTTTTAAATAATATTAAAATATTCTATAATTTAATAAATTTGACTAATAAATATTATGTTTAAACAGATTTTTAAAGAATAATAAACAAATTTTATTAAAGAATTAAAAATTCAATTTTATTATTTTTTAAATAAAAAAACCTTTTAACTAAATTTTAATTTAGTGCTTATTTAAGTATCATTAAACTGTTATAAAAAAATATTAAAAATATTTTTTTATTTTATAGTGTATTTGACAACATTTTAATTGTTAAAACAAAAGTACTACAAAAAATAAAAAATATATTTAAAAAAAACTGCAATTTATATTTTTTTTTAAAAATTTTTTTACTTAAAAATATTTTTAACCTCATAAATAAACAAAAAAATATTTTTTTATTATTGTACTTATATATAAACATAAAATTACTTTAATTTTTTAAAAATATCTTTTAAAAAAATTACTTAAAAAGATATATTTTTTAAAAATTTCACCCAAATAAATCCTTAATGGTATTGTCATATATATATATATTTATATTGTGATAAAAAAAACTTTTAGCCACTCAAAAAAAGTTCTCAAGTTCAAAGATTTTTACTAATTTGTGGCCGCTTTTTTATCTTATTTGTAACAATTTTAAACTCCTCCTCTAAGAAAAATTGTGACGATTTCAATAACTTCTAAATTTTGAGGTGTTACGAATTTTTTTTTTTGACAATTTTTTACAATTCTCACAATTCTATTTAGTGCTAATTTTTAATTCTTTTTGTGAAAGTTCTATATATGCTGATATTTTGTGATAATTCTTGATTAATGTTTGTGACAATTTAAAATTTTTACAAAAGAAAATTTTCATTAAAAAAACTTTTATTGGTTTTAAAGCTCCAAAAACTTGCCAATATTATTTTTTAAAAAATAATCTGAATTAATATTAAAATTACATTATTACACTACTAATTGTCTACCATTTAAAGAAAATATCTAAACAAGGCATTAATCATGATAGGCTGACCATTTCATAGACCTAAAGAATTTTTTATTAATACATAGATTAACATATTTACATAAAAAAAATTTAGATATGGAGTCATAAAGTGAGAGAAGTAACAGAAAATTCATACTTAACTATTTTGTATTAAAATTGAATGAATTACACGCATGTTCTTATTACATAGCTCAACTTAGTTAACTAACATTCAAACCTACTAAATTTTAAAATTAACAAATTCTCATCTTTCAACACAAAATTCAAAAATAATACTCATGATTTAATCATAAACTTTTTGAAATATATGGGGATTAAATAAACTAATTTAAAAGATATGAACTAACACATAAAAAGAGAGCTCCTAACAAATAAAATCATAACAAATGGAGGTTCACGTTAATTAGTGGAGGGCATTCCCATTCAGCAATATTCAATATTGCAATCTAGCATAACATATACTATCAACTTTTGTTAACATCCCTATCAGATTATTAAGTAACCAAATATCTCTAACATTGAGAAATATCACAACATTTTCTCAAGGATACATACCATAATTTTGAGGTGATTCATGCTTCTTCACGCTTTAAGGAACATGATAAAGGTAAACTAAAATTTATGTTTGACATGTTAAAGTCTTCTGTTAATACTCAAAATATCATCTGCATCCTTATTTTCCTTAAGGCAAGGTTGATGGAAGGCCAGTTGACGAGTATTTAACTGAAGAAGATAATAAACAAAACCCTAATTAGCGGAATCAAACTTCAAAGTTAGCGAAAATCACTAGATAACAACGAAAATTTTCTCCCAAAATTAGTAAGAAAAAAATATAAATACTAATTGTATCGACATCAAATCACTGAATAATCATAAAAGTAACAAGCTAATTGATATAAAAAAATCAATTAAACTAAATTACCGTAGAGGAGATCACAAAAGTAACAATAAAAAAAAGCTTTCATGAAGAATGCAAATACAAAGATATGAGAAAATCTAAAAAGTTACCGCATCAAAATCAGAGGAGACCGGTCGATGGAAGAGATAAAAGGAAAAGGGATTGTTGAAGCATGTGGTAACGCTGGCGGCAAGAAGATGAATGGCTGTGATGACGACCCACGGGCATTGAGATCTTTACGTTTTCAATGAGTTCACACTCTCCTTTGCTTTCTTTTTTTATTTTATGATCTTTGAGTATTTTTGTTAGGGCTTCTGTAGTGTATCTATGTTTTAAAAAGCATTTAAGAGACCAACTACATAACAAGCTAATTAAGTTAACTTTTTTATTTTAAAATTTGAAAAATTAGGATAATAAAAAGTTATTTTTATTTTTGTATTTTTGTAATAAACCTATTTTTTAACTACTTAATTAGAGTTGTCTTCCCTCCTAATTAGGTTTTTAACAGAAATTTTAATTTTGTGCAAACACTCTCTGCCAAAAAGAAACTTATTATTACAATAATTCTGGCAAATAGCGGCAGAAATTTTGCGACGGTTTTATAAAACCGCTGTAAAATGACCACCTGCGATGCATATAGCGGCGGTTAGGAATGGGGCTGCAATCAGTTTTGTATTTAGAGGCGGTTTTCGTAGAACCGCCGCTAAATGTACCATCGAGTAGGTTATTGTTTAACATTTTGCGGCGGTTTGCTTTCAACCGCCGCAAAATGCGTATTATTACATATTACAATGTTTTCTTTAGTAATAACCATTTAGGTATAATCTAGTTATGTAAACACTACTATTTTAAGCTACATATCTTTAAATAATTGTTATTTAAACTCGTAACACTTTTTCTAGATTCATTTTACATAAAAAAGTTCACAAGTTAAATAAGCTATATATGTTAACTCATGTGAACAAGAAATGTAAAAAAATAAAATAAAGTCATACTCTGAATTTATAAAGTTAAAATAAAGTTATAAAGAGCATAAATCAAAATTACTCCTCTTTGAAGTTATGTCTTACTAAATCTAAATTAAGAAACTCTAAAAGTAGTTAAACATATAATAAAAATGCGATCCAAATCATTAAATTAAGGAATAAACGTAACTCTTGTAATAAAAGATCAAAATTTCTCTTCAACATCGTATTGACCTGGCAAAAAATATTCTGTAAAAAATTTATGGGGTTCATGTTTTATTGGATCTAATATTTTATCTCCATACCAAGGCTTTTTTTCATATCAAAGCACATTTTTTTAACATGTATATCATCTTCTCTTTGCTGGTCTTCTAAAGTTTCATTATCTTCTTCCGAAACTTTATTGAGATCAAACTGTCAATTCTAACGGAGGAGATGTTAACTAAATTGTCTTCTAAATCAGTCTCTATCTCATTCAGACTGTCATTAACTATTTCTCTAGAATATTCAGCTGATGGACGACAATACGGTAAGACAATTTTAAAACTAAAGGAAAATTTTCGACAATTATCATCTCCTTTATTGGTAGTTTGGGCAAATTTTTTAGACACCGTAGCATATTTTGTGCTTGTAGAGGAGGACGAAAAGTCTTCCGTTTTCATTTATTCTGTTCCACCAATATGTTATGTTCACTAATATTTAAAAAACGTAAAGAATTGATATTGAATAATAGATATCAAGATTATAAAAATTGCAACACTAAAAAAATGACGACTAAAGCAGCATTAAAGATTTAACGTAAACCAACTTTTCACGAAAAAATCATTCAAATAAACGAAAAATCTATTTTTATTCATAAAAATTCACAATACAATAAATACTTAACTGCAAATAAAGGATGTTGGGGGAGGTTTTATAAATCATTACAAAGAAAGGATGTTGGGGAAGTTTTAAAAGATCTCTACTACAAAACCTCTACAAATCAATAAGAATTTTGTAGTGCCTTTAATCCTTTACGATGTTTTAAAATATGACACATGTTCATCATTTCAGTAAACTTTTTATACATATTTTTAATTTTTATTCTTAATAGTATTAATCAATGTGTAAGATATAATTATTTATATATTTTTTTATATTTATTTAAGTTGTTGAGAAAAGCATTTCTATGATACAGTATCAAAATTTGTATGGCTCTAAAATTTAGAATTTAATTTTTGTTATTTAAAAAAAAACTTACGTAAGACAGATAAAAAAAAGAAAGTATATACAAAATGAATATATAGTAGTAAAATGAATATGCTATTTAGCGGGATATCTATTTAGTGGTGTTTTCCAATATATATATGAATGACAGTTGTTACTGATGTTTTCAATCATCTATTTTTATGAAACAAAAGAACATAAACATCATGTTGTAAAGGCCTTTAGCATTTATTAACAACCAATAAACATAAATTAGGCATGAAATGATAAAAAAAAAATTGCAATAACAAATTCATAAGTAATTTTGCCTAGCAAGAATTTCAAAGTTACATGCTTCTATCATTGAAAACTTGCTTTCCAGTCACAACTATTTTGTTCTTATCATCTCAACCAAAATCACTACTGGCACCTCTCATTTCAACAATAGCAAAGTATTGGTTCTTCTTAATCTTTATTTTCACTCTTGACTCATTGTGTCTATTTGCTCTAATACCACAGTCAACAAGCTTCTCAAGAAACATCTTCTCTCATTGCTTTTTGTAGTCAGGGTTGAACATGTTATTTTCACATATCACAAATGGTAGGAAGTTCGACCAGGCACTCAACAAGCTTTTCACCCTCTTGTGATATGGGTGCTTATTAGTTTGCTTTTACTTTTCATGTCTCATTAGTTACATATGCAACTTGTTCACTAAACAAATATAAAAAATAGTCTCAAATTCATGAATAAATGACCATTACATCCAATGACGGGTTCAGAAAATTTTGATAGTGGAAGTAAAATATATATAATATAATAATAATTTTTATAATAAAAATATTATGTGTATCAAAATATTTATTAATTATTATATATTTGTATATAAATATATGTATTGTTTAATTTATTTTTAATGTATTTTTTTATTTCAATATGTATATAGGTAGTTATTTTCTATATACATATAACATGATTAATCTTTAAAATATATAATTTACAAATTGAAACACTAAAATAATAATTTAAATAATAACACATAATTTAAAATTTTATTATTTAGGTTTTATATTTTAAAAAAATTGAGTAATCTTTTTTTTAACAATACAATCGAAATAAATTTTTTCAATTAATGCAATTGCACAGAAAAACTAACTAAAGCTAATTTGAAAGAAGATAAATACTCTTTCAAGTTGATTTCTAAAAAAGAACAACAATCTCATTTAAATTGAGAATTGATTATTATAAATTTATAATAGACATCTAATATGAAATTCTTAAATTAATTATTAAGTTTATAGTTGAAAAAGTTCTTTAAATTAATGCAGTTGTTACTAAAAAAAATAATAAACTAATATAAAAAAAAGTTAAATAATACTCTTTCAAGTGGATTTCTAAAAAAAACATAAATTTTATTTAAATTTAGAATTGATCATTCTAATGACATCTAATATGAAATTTTTAAATTGATTATAAAACACCAAAAATTAAATAAAAAATTATTGTGCGGTCAAATTTAATAATTTAGTGGGGGCAAATAAATATTATTATCATATACTACTCAAAAAATTTTCAAATTGTAGTGGGGCCGCTTATCCCCATAACCACCCACATAGATCCGTCCCTGATTTACATCAGTTAGTTTCAAATAGATAAAATAAATACAAAGAAAAAAGTTTGAAAACCAAAATTTTTTAATCATAATTAGCCAAAAATTTTTAAAATTTATTTCATTTATATAACTTTATAACATTTTTATTTTTTATTTTACTCTCTTATTACTTCGTTTATTATATTCTTGGTTGCACATATTAATCATATTAATTATGATATTATATCTCTAACTATTAGACATCTTTTTAATCACTACTTAATGTTCTATTTTATAATTTAAATTTCATATTTAAAAATACAATAAAAACTAATAATAATAAAAAACGATAATAATAATAATATTCATTAAGTGACATTAACTATAATTGATTTGTAATTTCTTTGTTTTATTTCATTATCATTCACGAGTAGAAGAAACGTAAAGACCTTGTTTTATTTTATTATCATTGTTAGAAGAAACGTAAATACCAGATAGACTTAGAAGCAAAAATCACTTTAGTGCAATTGAAGCATTAGAAACTTTAATATTAAATACTTAAAAATCACAATTTTTGTTCGATTGGAAGTATAATTGGGATAAGCTACAAAAATTCACAAGAAGTCAGGGTTATCATTTCAAATAGTATATCTATGTCAAAAAAAAGTTGAAGAATTTAAATAATAAATGGACTCATCTAATAAAATTATTGTCAATAAATTAATTTTTGAAAATATAAAAAACCACACTAGTTCGAGGTATGGTAATAAACTAATTTTAGTCATTTACTGCTCGAGTCCAGGCAAGCAGCCCAATCCGAGTCGCTAAATCCTGTAACACGCAAATCAGACTCAGAAGGAAAGAAAAGGTCCTTTGCTGGTGCAGATT
Source organism: Arachis duranensis (assembly GCF_000817695.3). Classification (NCBI taxonomy): domain Eukaryota; kingdom Viridiplantae; phylum Streptophyta; class Magnoliopsida; order Fabales; family Fabaceae; genus Arachis; species Arachis duranensis. The sequence continues at coordinate 1,343,399 of NC_029772.3, forward strand.
TAATGTACCTTAAGATACAATGAGCAGTCCTGAGATGCAAATCAGTAGGTTTGTCCAGAAATTAACTCAATTTTCTGATTGCAAAGCTAATGTCGGGTCTGGTGTTTGTCAAGTACAGTAGTTTACCAATCAATTTTCTATATTCAGCATTATCAGGTAAGGAACTCTCCACATCTTTTGTCAACTTAACATTGTAATCCATAGGAATTGAGATAGGTTTGCAGTCCTCTAAACCAGCTTCTCTTAGCAAGTTCAAAGCATACTTCCTTTGGTATAATGCAACTCCCTGTTTGCTTCGAGCAACTTCCATTCCCAAGAAAAATTTTAGGATGCCAATGTCTTTAATTTTGAAATGAGCATTTATTAGTGCTTTAATGGAGTCAATCTCAGCTAGATCATTTCCAGCTAGAACCACATCATCTACATATATCAAGAGAGCTGTGATAAAACCACTGGCTTGTGATTTTGTAAAGAGACTATGATCTGACTTGGATTGATGGTAGCCATTCTCGAACAAGATTGATTTCAACTTGTTATTCCATTACCGGCTCGCTTGTTTGAGGCCATATAGTGACTTCTTCAGTTTGCAGACCGTGTTAGGGGGAGTCTCTAATCCTTGGGGCACTTTCACATAGACTTCTTCCTCCAATTCACCATGTAAGAAGGCTGTGTTCACATCAATTTGTTTCAAGAACCAGTCTCTGGCAGCAGCAATGGCTAACACAATTCTTAAGGTACTGAGCTTGAGAACAGGGCTGAGTGTGTTCAAGTAATCCACCCCAGGGACTTGGGTGAAACCTTTGGCAACCAATCTTGCCTTGTGCCTCTCTATGCTGCCATCTGGGTTATGTTTGAGTTTGAAAACCCATTTATACCCGATGGCCTTTTTGCCAGGTGGAAGGAAAGTAATTTGTCATGTCTGAAGATGCTTCAAGGCATCAAGTTCTGCTTTAATAGCACTTCGCCAACTCTCATGAGTTATTGCTTCATCATAGCATCTAGGTTCTTTGTCTGTGGAGATGGCTAGGGAAAACTTCTTGTGTGATGCAGAAAGTGCACTATAAAAAATATACTGAGATTGAATATGCACTGGATAGTGATGTTGAAAGATTCATACACTGAAAGTCTCTAAGGTGACTTGGTCTTCTTCTTTCTCTAATGGACCGTCTTAGTGTAATGGGCTGATGGGGTTGTGCAGTATTGTTTAGAGTGTCTTGGGATATATGTGGTATATATGAGGGTGTTGAGTGTACTTCAGATGCATGAACTATGTTAGAATCTAATGTGAGAGTATCATGAAATGTTTGTGATGTAGGACTGATATTAGATGCAGTGTGTGACTCAGGTGTAAATGATGCAGTTTGTTGATGATGCAAATCATATGCTAAGGGATCAACTTGTGCCAAAGGTCTCATAGAGGGTGTTTGTTGTTGTTCTTCCGAAGTAAGAAAGGGTAAAAAAATTCATAAAACTTAACATCTCTTGATAGACATATCTCTTTTGATTTTATATCAAGTAGAATAAATCCTTTAGTACCTTCCTTGAAATCAAGAAAGATACATTTTCTTGCCCGTGGATCTAATTTATTCCTTCCTGCAGTAATTGTATTTGCATATGCTAAACAGCAAAAATTTTTTAAATCAGAGATGGATAGAAAAGAATTGTATAAAAGTTGATAAGGGGACATATCATGTAAGAGAGGTGAGGGGATCCTATTTATCAGGACAACTGCATGAGAGGCAGCATAATTCCAATAACATTTGGACAAATTTGATTGAAATATCAAGGCCCTTGTTACTGCTAGGATATGTTGGTGTTTCCTCTCAACAATTCCATTTTGTTGAGGGATCTCCATACATGTCCTCTGATGTAGGATCCCAGTGCATGCATAAAATTCATTCATGTTAAATTAAGGACCATTGTCACTTCTTATAGTCTTAATTGATTGTCTAAATTGTATTTTTACAAAATTGACAAAAGATTGCAAGAGATATGAAGTTTCAGATTTTGCTTTCATAAACTGAATCCAAGTATATCTAGATTTATCGTCTACAATGGTTAAAAAATACTTGTGACCACTTGTGGATGGAACTGACAGAGGACCCTATATATCTACATGAATCATTTCTAAACATGAATCTGAGACTTTATTGCTAGTAGCAAACGGCAACTTTCTTTGCTTAGCCAAATGACAAGCATTACATGGAGAGTTCGAGTTATTGTATGAAATGAAATGGTAATTTTTCTGCATGAGCCTAAGACTATGTAAAGGTAAATGTCCTAATATATAATACCACATATCTTCATCTTGAATGCTTTGAAAAGACATAATGCATGAATGTGTGTTGTGCAAAGAGTTAACGTTTAGTGTATAAAGTCCTTCAACAACATCAGCTGTGTCAATCATCTTCTTGGAACTGTAGTCCTGTATCTCACATGATTTTTCAAAAAACATGATAGTTCCAATTATGTTGCTTGTGGTGTATGAACCATCCGACAATTTGACCATAATTGGATCTATGATTTGATAATTTTGAAAGTCTTCAAGGGAGTATGATACACGATCTGTGACACCCGTATCAATCACCCATGACGTGCACTTATTTTTCGGAATAGCTAAGATCTTAACACTGGTTTTGAAATGCAAAATGTGTACTGGATTACCTTGATGAGGGTGTGATCTCTGCTGTGTCACAATCTGGTTTGTGCTATGAATATTCTTTACTTCATGTTTGTCTAAAAGTGCTAATAAAGCTTCTCTTTGACTTGCAATAAATCCAGAGCTAACATTTTCAACCTCTTCCAACTGTATCCTGAGCTCTTCATTTGCTTCCTCAGAATCTGCTGTGGCCATGATGTTTATAGCAGTTTCTCCACCATATTTTTGCCTCAAATGTGGTGGAAGGCCATGCTTTTTGTAGCACGTATCGACCATGTGTCCCAGTTTGCCACAGTGTGTGCATTGTGGCTTACCTCTTCCTCGCCCTCCAGCTTGGTGTCTACTTCCCCTACCTTTCCCTCTCCCTCTATCCTGACTGGGGTCTAATGTGTTCGAAGGAGCTGTAGAGTATGCAAGCAGTTTCAAGCAGTTTGGTGTCTGAGATAGGCTCCAAACTGTGAGTTTGTCTTTCTTGCTGCATGAGCATAAAAAACGCTGTGTTGATGTTGGGAAGTGGCTCCATCAGCATAATTTGCGATCTTACTCCTGCATATTATTTGTTTAATCCTCTGAGAAATTTTGTGACTTGGTCTTCAACCCTGTACTTTCTGACCGTGCTCAAGCCACATGAACATTCAACTTCACAAGCACATGAGGGTATCGATAGAAAGTCATCAATTTCCTCCTAAATCGATCTCAACTTTGTAAAATAGCTTGTAACATCCATGTCCCCCTGCCTAAGTGTATACAGTTCCTCATACAATTCAGCTACTCTAAACTTGTCTCCTTGATAATACCTATGCTTTAAATCTGCCCACAGGTCACAGGCTATGTGGTTCCAAATGACTGATTAAGAAATGTTTGCACTAAGCGAAAGATTGATCCACGCAATCACATAAGTGTTGCATCTCTTCCAGGCCTCAAATAGATTATCACTACTATCAGGTTTTGGCAGACTACCATCTATGAATTTCAGTTTATTCTTAGATTCCAGCGCTAAAAGTATAGCTCGACTCCAAGGTCCATAGTTCTTTCCATCTAAAATGACATTAGTAAGGGGAATACCAGGGCTTTCAGAAGGATGGAGATAATAGGGGCTCGTGTGATCTCCAGCCGTGTTGATTGTGCTTCGCGTCAATTACGCTTGGATTGATGCAATTCGACTCAAGACTTCTGTAATCGTGTGCAGATCTAGATTCGATGATGGTGAATTTGAGATTCCACCGTGCGGTTCCGCCATTGATGATTCAAATCTTGTTGTTATACAAGATTCAAACACTGTGCTTTTCTTGTGAGTAATCAAAGACACAGAGATTAGGGTTTCTTTTCCTAATTATTGTCTATTCGTGCGCCACTCTCTGGATTCACGCTCACCGCGCCATATTGAAGGTGCGGTTGAAGTAGAAAAAGAAAGTGCACTTCAAAAAACGTACAAGAAAGATAAAAAAAGAGTGAGAACCTGATTCAACATAATGGCAAAACTCAAGGCCATTTGCTATTATACATTATATATATATTAGTGTTCTCATACAGTAGGTAAGCTTAGTTTTATTCCTCTATTTTGCTGGACTATCCTATTACAATACATATCACTACTACTAATAGTTGCTTCCGTTAAGTTAGGTAACAAGACATCTTTATCTGAATAGCTCTCTTTTTAAAATATATCTAACTGGTTTAATAATACACTCATCATCTAATAATAACTCTATAACTTACATATAGGTTTTTTTTAGTATATATACAATTCGTACATCCACTCAAGATTCTTAAATCACAGGCCAATCTGAGTAGGTAGATTGAACCTGGATGATGCAACATTTTAGAAAACATGCAATCTCCTTAGGTAATAATGAAGGTTTAAGCAATAGTAAATTAATAAATATTTTTGAATTGTAATTTATATTAATTAATTGTTATTAATTAGTAATTATTTAAATTTTATTTTTTTAAAATATAAAATTAATAATTATTAATTATAGTTATTTAAAATTAATTAATTAGAAACTGTTTACCTATATTTTTTTAAAAAATAACTAATTCGTCATCGGATTCAAACCTCAAAGGAATTTAAACAGACATTGTGATACCCAAGGTTCTAAAAATCGATTCGAACCGGCCGGTCAAACCGTAAATCGGTGAAGTTTTATGTTCGGACAGAAGTCATAACCGTCCTTTTTTAAAACCGTTTTCAAACTGCCGAACCAGCCGGGAACCGGCCAGTCGAATCGAACCAGGACCCGGCCGGTTTTCATATTTTCCACCAAAACCTATTCATCTTCTCTCGTCCTTGAACACTCACTAGTCACTTTACTCACACTACTCGCAGCAACATCTGGCCATCAAGCTCCTCCATCACTCTGTTACTTGCTCCGTCCAGCCACCGCCGTGCCACCCCGCCGTCGCAACTATCATCTCCAGCCACTCTCCCCCAAGCCATTCCCCCGATTCTCAGTCCTTCCTCTCTCAACTCTCAAGTCTCAACCTTAGGTTACAATCTCCCCCACCGCCACAAGGCTCGACTCAGCGCTAAACAATCGGTGCCTCCGCTTATATATTCTCCTGGTTGCTCGTCGTCCGTCGCACGTCGTGGGTCGTCGTGCTCATTGCCTAGTCGACCGTCGTCCTCACTTTCTCATCACCGGTGTTCTTGCTCCTTCTCCCTCATACTCTACTCATTGCACACTTCTCAGATTCTCATACTGAAAGTAATGGTTATTTTCTTGCCTTTTTTTGTTCATTTGTTGTTCAGATTTAGAGATGTCCCTTTCCTCCTTTGCTTGGTAAGCATTTAGTTAAATTGGGGATAATTGTGCAGAACAATGACTGGATGAATGTTGCATATCTTGTTTTAGTTAGTGGTTCTTTTAATTAGTAGGTTGCAGTTTTAGTTCTTATTTGGTTGTTGGATTGCTATATTAACTTATTTTGTTATGCTCTTGATCTTTCTAATTTGTTACTTTGATAAATTGTTGTTCTAGGGCTGTTCTTGATTTTGTAAACTGTAATTGTTAGATTGTGCTGGTTTTGATAGTTTAATAACTTATTAATTTGATAAATTGTATTTGTGGTTTGTTATTTTTGATTTTGATATAGGTGTACACAGGGAAGGAACTAGACAAAAGGTTATTCAATGTGATACTAAACACTATTAGTAATACAAAGAAAGGTAATTGAATGTTCTTCACATCAATTCCTTAGTTCTAAGCTTGATGCAAGTGTCCACAAGGAAGGAACGAGAAGCTGTCTTAGATATGCTTCCTTAGATGTTATGTTTTTTTTAGATGAGTTTGTGGAATGTTAAGAAAACCCATAACGAGAAGCTCTGTTCCCCCCACGCTCCAGCTTTGTTTTTAATGATTAGTATGTTGTTCCAGTTCTTGTTTTCTTGTTGGTTTGTTATATTTTAAAGTTTTAGTTGTTCTTATTATTTTGATTTTCAGTTCTAATTGATCTTATTAACTTGTTAATTTGATAAATTAATGTTTTAGTGTTGTTCTTAACTTTTAAATTTTAGATTGTTAAGTTGTTCTTCACCTTTTGATAATTTGTTAATTTTATAAATTGTTCTTGTTATGATTTGCTGTTCTTGATTTGATAAATTGTTCATGTTATTAATGTTGATTTGATAAATTATTCATGTTGTTGATCTTAATTTGCTAAATTATTCATGATATTGATCTTAATTAATTGTTCTTGACTTCTTGTATTAGAAAGAGAATGGAATTGAGGTATATCAATTTACAGTAGCTATAAATTAAAAAGAGGATACTCAGTGGGCAGAGCTTCTTTGTTACTTCATTAAATGATTTTTTTGGGTTTCTAATGCAATACCTAAGATTAAAAATTGAATGGAAGATGAGAAATATTAACTTTTTTTTTGTTTGTTTGTTTGAATATGAATTCAAGATTATGTAAAACTGATTTTTACTAGGAATCCTGTTGCTTGCTCAATATGTTTTAGTTTCTCCTAAGCTGAGCCAACATACTGTGCATGTCAGATTCAGGTCATGATGCAATAGAAGACTGGCAGTGATCAAATTAAATACCTCAAAATGTTAGTATTCTCTATGCAGCAATTTGACATGTAATATGAAGATAGTGAATAATTGAATGGTTTGTGATTGATTATTTATTTTTTTGTTATTTGACTTTTGTGTTTGTATTTGGATAAGATCTAATATTGCGGTTGATGTAATACTTTTAATTTGGATAATATTTAAAAGATTATGTTAGTCTATAATTATATTTTTGTGTGTTTATTTATATTTTATTTATTTTTTTATAAAATAGTTTTTTCGGTTTAATCACGATCAAATTGGTTAAATTTATGAACCAGTAAATGAGTAGCTAGAACGGTGACAAACCCCATTTGTAGGGTTTATCTTGTACTGATTTTAGGGGATTTTATCACCTTTCACCCACATTTATTCAATAAAATAGCATGGTCTTGTATATTCTCCTTTAATTGTGCTTAAGAGTGAGAACATGCTTTTTAGGTCTTAAAATAACTAAATCTAATTCTCCTTGATTCCATTAGATGCCTTGATATGTTTGTCAAGTGATTTAAGGTTTAGGAGGCAAAGATTGGATCAAGGGAATGAAGAAAAAGCATGTAAAGTTGGAGAACTCATGAAGAAGTGAAAGAACCGGAAAGCTGTCAAGCCGACCTCTTCGCACTTAATTGACCATAACTTGAGCTACAGAGGTCCAAATGATGCGGTTCCAGTTGGGTTGGAAAGCTAACATCCGGGGCTTC
>NC_029772.3:1350909-1367887 GCF_000817695.3 Arachis duranensis
TGTTGTAGTTTCTCTTATTTTGTTTCTAGGTTTTGTAATTGAGATATGTTTGTTCTTTTGTTTTCTTTTAATATTGCAATTTGAGATAATTCATGTGATTGTGATGTTGTTGATTGTTGTTTTGTTAATTCTTTGTAATTGTTGGTTGTTGATTCCTTTTATTCTTACAAATAAAAATACTTTCTTTCATTACCCTCCAAGTGTTTGATGAAATGCTTGAGAGGATGTTAGAGTAGGATTTTATGTTCTTGGCTTGAGAAGGTAACTTAGGATTTCTTGAGTCACTAGTGTCCAATTGATTGCTAGTTGATAGCCATTAACTCTAGCCTTCATCAATCCAATTAGTGGAAAGCTAGGACTTATGGACTAGGATTGATATAACTCACTTGACTTTCCTTTGTTAATTGATTTAAGGATGACTAAGTGGGATTAATCCTTGCAACTACCATACTTGTGGCTAGTGATAATGATGAAGACCCTTGACACCCAAATCTTGCCAAGACCATTTTGTTAATAAAGTTTTCTTACCATTTACTATTCATGTTTCTCATCTAAAACCCCAAATATAACTCACAACCAATAACAAAACACTTTATTGTAAATCCTAGGGAGAACGACCCGAGGTTTAATACTTCGGTTTATAAATTTAGGGGTTTGTTACTTATGACAAACAATCTTTTATATGAAAGGATTATTGTTTGGTTTAGAAACTATACTTTACAACGAGATTTCATTTGTGAAATTCTAAACCGTCAAAAATCCAATCGTCAAACGGTTCGATAATCGATTCAGTTTTCAGATCCTTGGTAATACCTTTAGCATAGAAAGTTAATACTGAGGGCATCACAACGTGTGCTTTGGGCCTGTTCGAACTCTTGTGAGGATTGGGACTTAGTTATTTGAAAGATCAATTTGCAATGCATAATAATGATTCAATATTATGTTAGTACTTTACTTTTTTGCTCCAAAATAATTTTTCAGTCATAGTTATCCATATGAGTTAAGTAAATAATAAATAACATATTATTTTATATTAATTTAAATAAGTGAAATAAAATTATACCATTGTTCAATGTTCTACTTTTATTTTTAAAAAATTAGGTCATTAGTTTTTTTATAATTTTTAGAGCAAAACCTATGATTTTTTTTAAATGAACAATTATATTTAGATCCAATTAAACTTTAAAATTAGTTAAGTACTTTTTACCAGAACAATATAACTATTTTCAAGATGCTTGACGTACTCAGATGTATGATATCTAAAATCGTACCTTCAGCGTGTATTCTTTGTTTACAAATATATCGTATATGCATGACTTCTCTTAAAAGAAAATATTTATTTACTAATAAGGATAGTGATATAATATATGAACAAGTTATTATTTTGATAAACAAGTTTAATTTAATTTAATTCATTTATTAATTTATTAGTGCAATAAATATTAATTAAAAAAATACATAAATAAAAAAATTATTAAATTTAGTTACAAAAATAAATTGCTTATCCTACATGTTTAAATAGAAATGTGAGTATATATGGAGTCTTTATTTTGTTTTTATTGATTTCTGTCTTTATTATTATTAAAATTTTGAAAACGCAAAATATTAAAAATAAAAGTAAGAGATAAAAATAGAAATCAATCAAATCCTAAACTATTTAAGTTTGCAATGTATTAAAAGAGACAAAGGTTGTTATTTTAACGATAATAATAACAATAATAATTAACAAAACAAACAAATAACTGAATAAGGAATCCATATATCGTGTATTTACGTGTTCTACTGACATATTTCCTTCGTTAGCAAGTTGGAATCTTACTTTGCATTTGCGTTGCCCAAGAGAAGGGAGAAAATTCCCGGTAAATGGAAAATGCAAAATATGCTTTAGCTTAGCCGCATTATTTAGTAAAAAAATATAACTTTAAATCTAATTACATTTCTTTTTAAATATTATCAAAGTTTTATAATAGTCGTAATTACTATAATCATAATCACCCATATATTAATCATCTTGATCCTTAACGATTAGTTATGGTTGTGGGGGCCTGGTATTTGTAATACGTAATAAGGTTATCAATAATATATATATATTTACAAGAAGGAATCACTTAAATAAAGATGTCTAAAATGTCTTTTTTTAAAGATATTTTTTTAATAATTAAAATTTAATATATATAATCGATTAAATTGTGTTATTTTTATTAAAATTAGGTTAGACAAATTAATTTGAACGAAAAAATAGTGAATTAAATTTTGAATTGTTCTAAATTAATATTATTTTTTATAAAAAATAATTACAATATCTTTATTAATTAGCACTTGAAACTGGCAGTCATGCATATTGTACATTTCTATAAAATATTAAATGGCCATAAGGAATAAAGGGTGTTGCCTATTTTATATATTTTTTTATTTTCGATTTCACTCGAATTATTCTGTCTTTAAAGCGGGAAAATTTCATGAGTCCGACTTTCTTAAAAGACCCATACATACAATAAAGTTATTTTAAAATGGAAAAGTTTTGTACTAATTTTTTATTTTTTCTTCATTTTAAACAACTATATTTGATATTTCACGCGTTTTAAACAGATCTAGAGGTAGATTCCAGTTTGGTTCGATATTTTTTTTCCATTTAAAATTCGCATAATAAATTTGAGTTATTCGATCAATAAAAAGATATATCACCGAAAAAGCTGTCTTCCATGCGTCTAGAAAAATCCCTTATTAGTTATTATTCAGAGAGACCGACATTAATTAGAAACTAGAAGAAAATAATATATAACAATTATTTTTTTGTCTTAAACTTTGTACGTCATCACCTCAATTTCTAAGCTTGAACGAACTTGTTACGAACTTAATTAATTTATTACACGGCTGGAGATTAAAAAAAATTAAAAATACAAGCTCTTTTCTTTACGTTATCTATTGAAAAGAAACAAAATATATTTTAACAAACGTAAAAACTCAGGTGAAATCGACTTTACGTAAAATTAATATGTAAAAACTGTTGAATAAAAATTTAGTCAAATCAGTCAATCATTTAATAACTCTGAAGTATCAACTTCACGCAAAGTCGATTGCACCTGGATTTTTACCTTTACCAAAACCTTAAACACAAAACCTTGAAAAACATATTATTATTTAGTATTCACAAAGAATCTAAGTTAAGTTTCCCGTATAAAAATAGAAAAAAATTTATTGCATTATTTTTCTGTGTGCTTTCTTTTTGGATTTAAAAGACAACTTTATTTTTTATAGATCGATTATTTTTTATACCACAAATAAAAGGTGTATGTATGTATAAAATAAAAAAATATATAAAGAAAAAAGGTGTGCATATATCATTCTTCATAAAAATATTCAAAAAATAAATAAAGCCTCCAAACAATTTCCACACATCTGTAACCAGTAAATAAATAAATAAATCACTTCATTCAAATTTTTTACTTCACAGATGAATTTCTTCACGGGAAAATCATAATAATTTATTTTTCAAAAAAATAAAATAATAATAATAATAATAATAATATATCACAATGAAATAATAAGCGAACAGAAACCGTTGGGCACTGAAAATCACAGTATCTGAACCCAAATACCATGGCTTGGGATATCTTGATGGACCACGAATAATAAATAGTGACCGGGTGGTGCAAAAACGGCTGAACCGGGCGTAGTCACATCAACTTCGTAAGTCATTTTCCCAACATCTCTAACGGCATTTGGTTCCATCACCAACATCCTCTGGTTCATGGAGTATGAGTGAGTGGTAAAAGGTGGCGCAATCATTGTAACCGCCACCGAATTCTTATCCAATGCTGTTGCAACTCCAATCCGCATTGTAAGCTTCTGACCGTACTTGAGCTTTGTTTGGGAGGCAGGAGCTATGATTTTGGGACGAACATCTTCAAAGCGAGGTTCCAAATAAGAAGGAGAAAAAGCTTCCATTCTCAACTCCGTTGGGAAAACCACGTTGTTGAAACTGTAACCAATGTGAGGGTTGCTTCCAGCCACCAAGACTCTTCCATCGCGAAGCAAAATCGCCGAGGAGTGATAAACCCTAGGAATGTCTGATGGATTCTGTAACTCGAACCGATCTCCGGCCCGGGCATTAGTCTTGTAAAGATACGGGTTGAGAACCGGGTCACGGCCACATTCCCAACCCGCAGTTCCACGAGATACACCGTTCATCATCAAAACGTTGCCGTTTGGGAGCATTACCATGTCGTTCATGGCTCTTCCACCAGGCATGGTTTCCATTTCCCATTTGGGATTGGCGTCTGTTATCTTGATCCTTCCACAGGTATCCAAAGCTGGAAGGAACTTTCCTCCTAGAGCTTGCTGGTAAGATCCTTTCGGGGCTCCGCCGCAGATTAAGACCTCAGCCTCCACATTCGGCTTGTTCAAGTTTCTGAGAGGAAGCAACACGGCGGAGCCGGAGCTGGGATAGCTTCTTGGTTCTCCGCCGGGGATGGTAGGGTAGGTTCTTACGATAGTGTTTTTCTGGTAATTGAATAGAATAGCACGGTTGTTGGCGAAGATGAAAAGATTGCCATCAACGTTGAGGAAGACGAAAGGGTACAAGTTGTTTTCAGCGCCTGGATCATTTGTTTGTAGGAGAAAGGGTAAGGTGTATGTGTTCCTCGCCGTGGCATCTTTCTTGGGATAGAATTCATAATTAAATTGCCTTCTTCCTCCGATTACTATCTGCCGTCCATCTGGCAAGATGTGATTGGTCGCGTACCATCTTCTGGCCACCAGTCCGTTTACGTCCTCCCGCCAGTCGCAGTCCGGGCAGGGGGTGAAGGTCCTGACGGCACGGTCGCCGTCGTTGAAGCCGCCGGTTTGGATGAGTGTGCCTTCCGGAGTCACCGCCCCGGAGGAGCACCACACGTCAGTTTCCACGTACAGGGCGCGGTACTTGTTGGCAGCGACGTCGTAGTCGATTGAGTGTGCGGTGCAGTCGGTTTTAACGACAATCTCTCGGGGGTTTCTACGGCATCTGCCGTCGGGTAATGAGAGGTTGGATAACCCGAAGTCGGTGCGGTCGAAGATTACGACATGGTCGTTGTGGAGAAGCTGCATGTGCATGGCCACGATACCCATGTTTTTCTGTAGGAGCTGCCATTGTCCGCCCCCGTCAGCCGCTTCAACAGGTGGCAGTGGGGAGAAGGTGGTGGTTGCAGCGACGAGGAGAATAATAAGAAAGGGAAGTTGGAAAGGCGTAGCACAAGTCATTGGTGTGAGTTTAGGAATATTTGTTGTTTCTATGTGTGAAAAGTGTGTTGTGGTGAGTGGAGTGGTATTGGAAGGTGTGATATAAATAGAAGTGGTGGGGGGGATAAGGTTTGCGGGTTGAAGAGAACTACTTATCTGACACGGAATGTGAACGTGTGGGTCAGGGTGGTATACTGTTGTTGTATGAGAAGCTTAGTTAATTACAGTCCTAAATGCACAGCTCGCTGCAACACCTGCCATTAAACACTAAGTTTGGAAATTAGAACGAGAAGTCATTTAATGTTTTTATGGTGACGCGTTACTAGTTATTATTATGTTTATATGTAGCCTGCATTTCTTTGTTACTGGCTGTGGTTATTCGTTGATCATCTAATGGAAAACTCACAGCTGGAGTGTGGTTAGTGTTCAAGGTGTGTCTAAGAAATTAAGCACTGTAAATATTTTTCTTCTTTTTACCGTAGGCCGTAGATAGGTAATGTCCCAATGAATATGAATGTCAATTGGAGGAATAACGTGGTGGCTTCTTGCATTGGATCTAATTTATGTATTTTTTGTAGGTTTGGATTTGATTTGATTCGATTTACGAAACATAAAAATATTTTTAAAAAATTTATTTTATTAAAAGATTAATAATTTTTTTATTTTTTAAATAATAAAAATGTAGATCAGATCCAATCTTATTCGATAACATTTTAAGTCGGAGCATATTTATAATTTTTAGATCAAATTCAAAAAACGTTACAAATATACAAATCAGATTTGATCTATAAATATCTCTATTTGCTAACGATCATGTATACTAAAAGTTGAATCAAGCGTTGATGCGGGTTTGGAAGTTGTTACCCTTTGAATTGAACTGTTGTCTCCTCATCTGTGCTGGTTAATGACGATGATGAAGATTGCCAAGGTTACGGGTGAACGCGGATGGAATTGAATATGACAAAAATTTCGATCTGATCTATACTAAAATTATTGGATCAGATTCAATATTCGTATTTTTTTTAGTTTGGATCCAATTCACACATTTGTGGATTGAATATATCCGCAAAATATAAAATTCTTTCAAAAAATTTATTTTTATTAAAAAATAAAATAAAATTTTCTTTTTACATCTTCGAACATGTTTATTCTTAAAATATTATTAAACATATTTTTTAAAAATAATAAAAATAAAATAATACAATATATATGATAATTATTAGTTAAAATAAAACAAAAATTGAATATTTACTTATTTATTTTTTATGGATCTACAGATACGTGGATAATAACCTAAAATCCTAATTCGATTCTACAGGTACCGATCGAATTCAATCCAATCCATAATCCTACAGATTAATATCTAAATTTTTAAATTAGACTCGGATAACAGATATGCAAATCAGATCCGATACATAAATATCTCTAATCCAGTGGTTGTTCCGAAAGCTGCTCTGATGCTTTTTGTGGAGCGAGTAAGGGACTCATGCATCGACGATTGCTGGTCCTTGCGGTTTGATGAGCAATTGCCACCGGGGATCCACCACCCAGTTTTGGGGAGACACGTAACAAGGAGAGGTTGAAGAAGAAAGTGTGTTTTTTTTTTTTTTTACATGGAAAATGAGTCTTTTATTTCATTTTTTTAGATGAATTTTTTTCTAATTTTAATGTTAATCAGACTAACATGTATTTATCATCTCTACTTATTGATTTCACCGTCATTAGCATCTTCAAATTAAAATCTAAAGTCAAACTCATTCCTCTACTCGATATGTAAGTTAAGAATTGGTGCAGCTAGGCTAGTCATTGTAGCCACCAAAAAGGTGATGGGACAACTAACTTGAATCTTACAATTTTTCATGCAACAAGGTGATGGGGATCAAATCCTCAAAAATTGATTTTCACATGAGGCAAAATTTGGTGTATTTCAAGTATATGAAATGTGGGAATGAATGACCTAGTTATGTGGAGATTCTGTCGCTATCACGTATTTTCTAGTTTATCACTTCAACACCCTTTGCAGATAACACAACAAAAAATGAAATTCCTTTTCATACCATGAAAAAAGCAACAATATATATATATATTGAAGTCGACTTCACATGAAGTTGATATCTGAAAGTCGTTAAATGAAAATTTAGTAAAATCAGTCAAATCATTTAGCGACTCTCAGATATCAACTTCACGTAAAGTCGACTGCACCTAAGTTTTCACTTTTTTCATATACATATAAGATTTCTAAGCGATCAGATTTTGATAAATTTATTTTGTAAGTATCATTATAAAATAAATATTTTTTAAAATTTAGTAATTTTACGTTTTATAATTTCTTTTTGAGAATTTTGGTGAATGATCTAAAGTTTTTTTAAAAAATTATCACAGGGCTTGGAGATTAAAATTTACCTTGATTTAATGCATACATTTTTAAAATAATTATTCGATTGTTTTTACAGAATGTAAAAAATAAATAAATAAATAAAAATAAATTCATCATATTCACATATATGTATTTTTAAAGTTATTTTATTATTTATTATCTCATTTAAAAATTAATGTCTATTAATTTTGAACATAGAAATTACAACTTTAAAAGAATTATGTTTAAAAATTAGTATTTATAAATTACTTTCAAAAAATAAAAACTTTACTAAACCAAATCTTAATATAAACTCCTTTTAATTTTGGTCAATATAATGTTCAAAATTAATAGACATCAATTAAATCACATGAACCAATTTCAAATATCATAATGACTATGATTAAAAGATATCAATATCAATATCAATATCAACTACTTATTATACCATTATGATGGCATTCATATGAGTACTACATTAATAGTTGTAAGATGAAGTTCTTCGAGAGTTAATAGGATTCACATTTTATGAAAATGTAAGAATTTTATAATTTGAAAAAGTCAAAACTCATGTTGACTCGACCAATAATAAACATGACTTTTTTAATTTTGCAAGGCCAATATAAGACCAAAAATGTTTCAAACGAACCAAATTTAAACTGAAAATTGTTTTTATAAAACAAAATAAATATAATTAGAAGAGACTACTTTAATAAAGATACTAAAAATATCATTTTTTTAAAGATATTTACATGTGTCATACTACTATGGATATCTTTATTAAACTGGTTAATAATTTATTTTTTAATAAACCAGAACAAAATCGATTTATTATAGCGACAATAATAAACTCAATTTTCTACAGTTTGATCCAATCGAATTACACAATCTAAATTAAATATCTTTAAAATTTTTTGATAAAAAATCAAATATATCCTGACTTTTTGTTTTACGGACATTTAAATTTCTAAAAATTAAAAAATACAATTAAATCTCTAAAAAAGTTTGAATTTATTGTTATTATTATAAAAAAATCGATTTAATTCTAATTTATTAAAAAATTAAAAAATAACTATATTAATTAATACGCCCAATAATAATACGACACGCAAACATCTTTACAAAAAAATATTTTACGCGCCTTTGTAAAAGCATCCCCATAATTAGATGGTAAACAACAATTTTTTCTGTTAATGTGTATTTGAGCGTCTCTTGTTTCAATATATAATCAAACGTTTTTCATTCCTCTGTATTCTTGTCTATATTATCCTGTGAAAATAACTAATTGCAGCTTATTAATAGCTCGGTCTGGCCCGGCATGTACCCAATCATGCTCATGGAAAAGTTGGGACAGAATAACTTTCAGGAATGAATTTTTTTTAATTTGTAAAGTGTGATCTTTTGTTATATATTTTTTAAATTGATACAAAAATATTTAAAAAAAATATTAAATGACAAAAAACTATACTTTATAATAAGAATTTTGCTAACTTGTACCCTAAATAAAAATTTATACTTATAATAAGAATTTTGCTAATTTGTATCCTCACGACATAAGTTAGGTATAGCATAAAAAAAAATATTTTATAAAAATAATTACAAAATTTAATTCTTTTTTACATTTTCGAAAGTTAATTTTGATAAAAAGACGTTCTCTCATTCTTGCTTAATGTGAAGGACAATTTATATTATTCTCCAGTTATAGATTTCTTTTTCTTACGTCTCTATGAAATATTCATATATTATTTTATGAAGAGTGTTAAGGGATCAACAAAATTTGTAATTTATTGTTATTAATTAGTTATTATTGATATTTTTAACGGCGTGAGATTTTATCAAATAATATGGAATTATTTATTTTTTTATGATTAAATGCTGGTCAAATTTTAATAAAAATATTGATTCCTAATTTTTTTTTATTTTATTAGGTTTATGAAGGATGTGAACATATAGAATTTAGAGCAATACTAAGGGTTAGCAACTTTTGTAATTTGTAGCCATTAAATAGCTATCAATGATTATTTTAATGGTATGAGATTGGTATAAGATTTCATTAAATAACTCATTTTTCTTTGCTGATTATATGCTGGTCAGAATTTAATAAAGTTGCTAGGCCTAGACTTTTCCTAGAATTAATCTGATCATTTTAAATTGTATGTATTAGATTGATTGTACATAATGTAAAAAAACATATAATTTAATTATCATGTTATATAGGACAATTTTTAAAGCTAGGAGGGTGAAATTTTTAGAATAGGGTTTTGTGACCCGTGACTCTGTCCTTCACTTTGTTCTCTTAGCTTATTTAGAAAAAGAATAAATTTAAATAAGTCTCAAAAATAATTTTAGATGGACCATTCTAATTTTGAATAAATTTTTATTTTTTAAAAGTTTCTAAGAATTATTTCTGTCGAACAAATTGGTCCTCATTTGTTTTTAATCAAATTTTAATATACATATTTAAACAAATAAATCTTAAAAATTTTTTATTATAAGACAATTAGATTCTAAAAAATATTAACTCTAAAATAAATTATTTCACAAAAAGACTAATCTATCGAATAAAATTAATTTTTGAAAATTTTTAGAGAATAAATTATTTTTAAAAATCAAAGTATTCTTATCTAGATTTTTTTAACATTCAATTTGATAGTTTAATTATTCTTAAAAAATTACACGAAAAGCTCTCATTTTCACTCTAAAAAGAATGTTACGCCAATATTTTTATATTTATTTTATATTTAAATTAATACTAATTGATTTTTTTTTATTATTGCTCAAAAGTCAAAGGTCTAGATAGGCGACATTATATTAATGTTAATATATAACTTTGAAGTAGCTAGCAGCTAGGTGTGAGAATGAATGATTTGGTACGTGCAAGTTTTCTATTTATTATATGCATATTACTCTCTTTATCCCTCAATTTTCTTTATTCTTTTCAAATCTTCTTAATCTTCAGGATAGTTATTAACCTTATGATTAAACTTTGCTGCTATCAATGCTTCTACTCACTATAGAATAATTAGGAGCTAAGCTAACAACCTAGATTCACAAACCAAGCTAAATATCTGCAAGAGCAATGTTAGGGGCAGTAATTTTTGTGATTGTTAGCCATCAACTAGCCATCAATGATGATTTGACGGTGTGAGATTGGTGTGAGATTTTATCCAATGACTCACATTCTTCTGCTGGTTACATGCTGGCCAAAATTCAATAAAACTGCTGGTCCCTTAGACTTTATACAGTATGGTCTTTTCACGATAAAATTTGACTTTGACTTGGTTTGATTTATTTTTATTTTTATGAGTTTAATTTTAATATATTAATCATGTAAAATATTTTATATTATTGTATAATTATATTTGTTACTTTTAAATAATTATTCATGTAGTTAATATAAAATTTAATTATTTTTATTGATGCGACGTTATGTAATTAAATACACGTATAAAAGTACATTATTAGTGTATCAAAATTAAATTCTTATTAATTGTTACTATATTTTATCAAATTTTTGTTATTGGTTTACAATATTGATTTCTTAAATAATTGGCGTACAACATTATTAAGGCTAAATTTTTTATATATTGAAAATTAAAATATAAAATACAATTTAGGAAGGTCTAATTTTTTTTTTGTGAAAATTCAGGTGCATTTCATTTTTCGTGAAGTTGATAGTTAAAAATTGTTAGATAAAATTCAGTCAAATCATCTAACAGTTTTCAACTATCAACTTTACATAAAGTCAACTGCACATAAATTTCCACATTTAAAAAAAAAAAACACAAAATGGGGAGGGAGTTTCGTGCAGGTCCGGGGAAACAGCGTTTTGCATTTTGTGTCGGCAGCGCCTCCATACTCTTTGTATTACCCGTTTTGGCGGATAATGCCGTATTTCTCCCGTTGGAGCATAATATTTAAATTAAAAAAATGCATTATTAATTTTTAATTACTTTTAAAATGAATAAAAAAATTAAAAATAAAAGACACGAGAAAATTAAGGCTTGAGAATACACATATGAATAATATGACCCATACATCATGCATGTGTCTCTGCACACAGCGTGACAAAAACATCCAAACTGGAAAAAGATATGAAAGTCGTCAATTATTTGTCCAAACAGAGAGAAAGAGCATCTTCAATGATTAATAAACCAAGTTACAAAGTCAATTGCCATGCCACATTGCATCTTAACATACGTCCCACAAAATTATGTAAAGTAAATTTTTCAAATACTTTATTTTAAAATTTTTTTTTTTACTAAAGATAGAGAAACTTAAATTCGCGACCTCTTAAATGAGTATGAGAAGACTATTCTATATTTGAGTTATAGTTCATTGACTTATAACTTTCTCTTTAATAAAATAATTTTAATACGATGAAATATGTCCCTAGTACAATGTTGTATAGGTGTGGTTACGGTATTTGTATCGTATATAGATATATTGGTGGAAACTCAAGTGCAGTCGATTTCACGTGAAGTTGATAGTTGAAAATCGTTAAATGGTTTGACTGATTTGACTAAATTTTTATCTAACAGTTCTCAACTATCAACTTCACGTAAAGTTGACTGCACCTGAATTTCCACTAGATATATTATATAAAATATAAAATAATTAAAACGTCTAAATATACATAAGCTACCGTTGAAAAAATATTATAATAATTTCTTTCATTTAAACGGAATAAATTTAATAATTTAAGCATAAAAGTTTGAATTTTTATGAAACCTAATTGTTATTTAGATAGTTTTTAATTATAATATATAATTAATTAAAAATTTTTACAAATATCTAAAATAATCGATACAAATTTATTTGATACTAGTTGAGAGAGTTTGTAAAAAAAAGGAATATACTAAAGATTGCATGGATTGAATTATTGTAGAAGTTACATGAATAAAAGTACATGCTGCTATATATAGTATGTGCAGCAGAGTTCAGTTATAATGGAAACCAAACTGAACTCATCAAAAAGTCAACATATATAGCAAATTACGATTAGTAACTAACTAATTAACTTGCTTTGACTATAACCTTAACTCTTATCTCTATAATCTTCATTACGAGTATAAATAATTGCTAATAGGAGAAATACTACAAGAAAACCACGATAAAAAGTTGAAAAAAGTGTAGCAATAATTTTTCGTCACGTTTTTTAAATTATATTTTTGAAGAATCATATCTGTAAATATATCGGTCGTTTTATTATTACACTTTTTTTGAATTATTGGTACGTTTTATTTTTGCCATACTTTTATCTATTAGCACGTTTGAAAGCGTAATTGTATATATAATCTTGTAGTCGCTTTTAAAACATACCGAAAAATACAAAATTTATCGTTACACTTTTAAAGTGTGGTCTAATCTTTTTCAAATAAAAAAAATAAAAAATAAAATAAAAATAAGAGAGAGGAAGCACGCGGATACTCACATACACTTGTATTTCATTGTCTTTTGATTTATATAAATTATTTACATAATAAAATATGAATGAAACATTTAAAAAAATGAATTCAGCTTCCAATGAAAGGAAAAATACTTAAAGAAAAGAAATAAAAGAAAATAAACCAAAAGTAAAAGGAAAACAAGGAAAATAAATTAAAAGTGGACTCCAAATACTCACATACACTTGTATTTCATTGTCTTTCGTTGCGTCAGTATGACTGAGAATTTTACATACACTTGTATTTCATTGTCTTTCGTTGCGTCAGTATGACTGAGAATTTTATAGAATTTGGTGTGATGGTGAAATGTTCATATTGAAGTTCCTAATTTTTTCTAAACTTCTCTTATTTATAGACCATAATAATAGACTTACATAATATTTCTCTCTTCCTATGATATAGCTTCTCTCTTTTTCTTAGACTCTCACAACCCATGCATGTCCTTGCCTTGACTGTGAATGACTTTGTTCTTTATGATGAACACCTCCACGTCCTTGTGTTTACCTTGGTCTCCAAGACTCACGTTCTGTCAAATTAAAGCACGTGTAATTATAACTTCTCGACTTAGGTCCTTCTCGACTTGACTCATCTCATAATTGACATTCTGTTTTCTTATGATCGAGTTCTCACTTTGTCAAAATTTGGACTAAGTGTAATCAACCGATTTTGACTCAGATCCTTTTTGACTCAATTCATCATATGATGATGCAGTTGACACCCAATCCTATCGTAGTCGAATTTTGCAACAAGTCGAAATTTTGTACTAATAACCATATTATGCTACTACTTCTCCTAAAAACTTACGTTGATAGAAAGAGACATATAAATTGTTGTGAAACTACTTCTCCTAAAAATTTAAACTGATAGGAGAAAGCAAGATGAATGTTTGTATCTCTACTATTCTCTCTCAAGTAAGAGTGAGTTAAGCCCCTACTTTAGTCTTTGAGATTAGCGAGTTGCATTAATTTAGTCTCTGACTTTTTACTTGCTACAATTTGGTCCCCAGATAAAAAAAATGCACCAATGTAGTCTCGCATGTATTTTTCGTTGTCGGAACTCGGAACTCAATGCCATTAGTCGCGTGACTCAAGTCTTGTTACGCCGGACATATTAAAACAACGTCGTATGCATTTTAATGCTAAAGAAGATACTAAACGATGTTGTTTGTATGTGATGGAAATTTTTTTTATTTTTATTCAATATTATTAAAAATTTAATTTTATATGTTATAGAAAATAATTTTACTTTGAGAAAATTTTTATTTAATATTATTAAAAAATTAATTTTATTTGTTTTACAAAAAAAAAAAATTCACTTTTACATTTCAATAAATATTTTAAAGACATTTATTAATAAAACTCGAATCAAATTTTGTATCACATGCAAATCTACGCAGGTTCCACCGAAATGGAAGACATTCAAATGTGGGCTCAGTTTATTATAGTTGTGCAATCTAAATTGGGAGTGGGGTTCTATTAAATATTAATAATATGATGTTAATAATAAATGAAGCTAATAATAATTGGCGTTTCAGAATTGCTTTTCTCATTACTTTTATTTGGGGCCAGAAACGGAGATACCTTGTCCACAAAGAAATCCAATATATTTTAGTACCATACGTTCAAACACCTTATGGTTATTGGCAGTTGTATATTCTTTTTTCAGTGGGTGCAATGGGTACTAATGATATTTGAAGTCAAGATTTTGGATTCAAAATTTATACTCTAATACCTTACCTAAAAATATTAAGTGTATATAGAAAGTCGGTTACTATATATTTATGTGTATCCATATGTGTTTTATTTTATTTTACATATCTAATGTATATCTTATATTTTAATATATATTTTATATAAATAATTAATTTAATAACTTTTTTGTGTATATAATATAATTGTACTCTAGCCATTAAAAATATAATGTGAGATTTATGAGACTTCTTGAGTATAAATTCTATTCTTATTTTGAAACTTAAGTATTTATTTTATTTTTTAAATTACTTGTTTGTATTTTTAAAAAGAGTAATTCTCCACATATAAGTAATTTTTCATACAAGTCATACAAGTCATTTATAAACACGCCGTTTCATATTTTTTGTGTGCCTCTTTTTCTTCTTCTTCTTTCTCCGTACTTCCTCTTCTTCTTCCTCTTTTTCTTCTTCTTCCTCTTCTTCTTCTTTCTCTGTGTCTCTTTTTCTTCTCTTCCTCCCTCTTTTTTTATTGAAATTTCTTCTCCTCTTTTCGTTTTCTCTTTCTCCTTCATCAAAATCACCAGAAAAAACGAAAAAACATTATTCAAGGTACGTTTCTTGCCTTCTCTTTCTCCTTCTTCTTATTCTTGCTACACGTTCTTCTTCCTCTTCCTGTTCTTCTTCTTCATTTACGTGTTTTTCTCTTTGTTTTCTTTCTTTGTTATTCTCGGTTTCCATTGTTTTTTGACATCAAACTCTGAAATTATTTTTGAAGAAGAAGCAGCAGCAGCAGAAGATGAGGAGGAAAAAGAGAAAGAGTTCTGAATTATGCATAAGGTGTACTTCAACGAATTTTGGGTGTATTTCTTAAATTCTTTGGGTGTATTTCTATAATTCTTTGGGTGTATTGATTTCAAGAAGAAATATACTGTCTCTCCCTATATTGGGTGTATTTCTTAAATCCTTTGGGTGTATTTCTGTAATCGTTTGGTTTATTTCTGTAACTATTTGTGTGTATTTCTGTAATCCTTTGGATGTATTTCTATAATTGTTTGGGTGTATTTTTGTAATCGTTCGGGTGTATTTCTGAAGTTTCATCATCTTCAAAACAATTTCAAAGCTTGATTTCAACCATGAAAATCGAAAAAAACAGAAGGAGATCGAAGGCAAAGAGAGAATGCTTCTTCTTCACGCTTCTTCTTCTTCTTCTGCTTCTTCTTCTTCTTCTTCTTTTTCTTTTTCTTCTTCTTCTGCTTCTTCTTCTATAACGCGCGTGTTAGGCCCAACTTCTTCTTCTTCTTCTTCTTCTTCTTCTTCTTCTTCTTCTTTTTTTGTAACGCGCGTGTTAGGCCCAACTTGTAAGACTTGTAAAAAAAATGACTTGTATGTATAGCACTCCTCTTTTAAAAATAAAGAAAAACATAAGTAGGTTTTTGTATTTCTCAGAAAAACGAATAAATACCTGCTTCTGGCTGGTGAATAAAAGGGCAAAATCTATCAATAGCTTAACTTATATATTTTGTCTTACTAAAAATAATTAAATTAAGATTAAAATATTGAATATTATTTAAAAAATTGTTAACATTATTAATTTTTACATTAAAGTATTTACAATATAAAGTCATCATTATTGGTTATTTAAATCGTTAAATTATTTTATCGAGATATTAAAATATAAGGAATATTAAATAATTTATTAATTATTTTAAAAAATTTTATGTAATATATATTTTTATCCAAACTTAAGTATATGAACTTAGTTGTAATGTAATTGATAACAAAAACTTTTATATTTTCATGTCCAAATATTTTGATTACTACTGATTCTAAGGAAAACTACTTCATAAGACTACATCCAAACACAAAAAAATATTTTGACTTTTTTTTATTTAAATAAATATTTAAAAATTCTTAATTCTTAAAAGAGGCAAGAAAAAAAAATGACTATTAAAATATGTAGAACTAATTCACATATAGCATTCAGCTTCATTTCATCCATCTCATTTTAAATTTTCATTGACATAGATCATCCTTCATTCTAATCTGAGACATATTTTGTAGATTTAAATTGATCATTTTTTTGTTTATGTTATTTTTGAATTAGGTCAGGTTATACTTTAGGACATTTGACCCTACATAAAGTTAATTTTTATAAAAAATATATATATTAGAGTAAAATTAATAATATTATATTATATTTTTATATTTTAGTTAATATTTTTTATATTATAGAAATTAATTTTATTTTAAATAATTTATTTTGATATA
>NC_029772.3:1367938-1368660 GCF_000817695.3 Arachis duranensis
ATATTTATCAAATTTAATTTTTAAAAATAAAATTTTATTATTTTAATATATAAAATTTACAAATTTATAATACTAGTTTATATCAAATTGGCCTCCTCTCTTCTTGATTTATTTTAGGTCACTTTTTAAATTGGGTCAAAATAAATTTGGTAGATTTTTAAAACCAAATCTAAATATACTTAAACTTGGTTTAGCCCCACCTATAAACATCTTTAGTCGAAAATGTAGATTAAGATTAACCCATAGTCATGATGAAAAAACGTGACCTAAAGTGTCAAAATTTAAAAATTGTAACTGTGACTATATAAATCGTGATCATAGATAAAAAAAATCGTAATCATAAACCTATGATCATAAGAAAATAAACCATAATAAAAAATCATGACTATAAATCTAAAACCGTAACTATAGATCTATAATCATCCTTTTTATTCTGTCACCATAGATATTTTTTTTTTGATAGTGTACCCTACGACCTTAGTATAGATCAGAGATCACATATTTTCGTTGGACACTGCCAGAAATTTCATCTAATGAACTTTGAATACAGTATTAATACAGTATACGGCATAATTGGCTCTACACATTTTAGTAACCATTTTTCTCCGTGTGTATTTTAGATATTAATAATTTTTAAATATTTATTTAAATAAAAAAAACCAAGTTTCTTTTTTCTATTTCTACGTGAAATAAAAAATACTTCCTCCTAATAATAACGTACA
>NC_029772.3:1368665-1425629 GCF_000817695.3 Arachis duranensis
TCATTTTTGTTTCTTAAGATTTTAATATTTAATTGCTTATTTTAATCTAACAAAGTAAATTTCTATTATTATTACAAAAAATTTACAATTATGATTATTAATATTTATGAAATAAACTATTAAATATAAAAATAAATTTACTAATCTTGTGACTTATTAGAGGGTTTTTGAAGATAAAATAATGATACAATGTTTTATAATAATAATAATAATAACAATAATAATAATAATAATAATAATAATATACAATGTTGAATGTTGTTCTCACTTAATTTATTAAATTATTCATTTTATCGATCTACCACATTCTTCTGTTCGAATATATTTTTAATCATTTATTTATAGATAGTTAATTAACCAGTTTTATTGTTTTCATAAGTTTACCGCAAGAAATAGAAGAAATAAGATACACGAACCTTTCATAATTTTACAATTTATTCTTATAAATACGATTTTTCATTTGTTTTTTGCTCAACTAAGTAGTATTAAACGAATTTGTATCAAGATTTTAAGTATTGAAAAGTAGATACAATTTTTTTGAAAAAAGAGTGAGTTTGACCAAAAAATTATTTAATTATAGTATTAAAATAATTTTATGTTGACATTATTAATGATAGAATAACGTACAAAAAAAAATAATTCAATAAAAAGGAAGATGAAAGTGTAAAATATTGGTTAAAATAAAATAATAGCAAAATACAAAGAAAATAAATAACAAAAAATCAAATAAGTATAAGAAAATAAGTTACAGATTGATTTTTAACACTCATGTACTTATATTCTATATTCTTTCGTTGCGTAAAATTTTGGTGAAGACTTATTTGTGATGATCTAATATTTTTTGAAAAAAATCTCGAACTCTTCTGAATTTTTACTATTTATAGACTATAGAAATTATCTGATCACGAAGCACTTTGTCCACAATCCTTTTCTCTCTTTTTTCTCAATCATAACCTTATTTTTTAACTATAAAAAATCTTGATCACCAAATTTTAACGCTCACATCTTTTTTAGTCTTTAAATCTCATATTTATTCACCCTACTCCTTAAATTTCGCATCGATATCTTTCACTTAGTTTAAAGATCGTATAGTAGTATATCTTGATAATCAATAAAAAACAATAATTATTTTTTGATTCCAAAGCTCTTTGTATCATCTTAACTTTGACTTATTCGTTTTTGTTAGCAAACCACTACTTCCAAAATCAAAACTATTGGCAATAAAAAAAATTCATTTTTTATACCAACCAGTGCAAATAAAAAATTATTTAATTTATCCTCTAAAATTATCCAATTTATTAATAAAATACACATCGATTTTGGCCAGCCAAATTTTGCATAACATGGTCTATTTCAAATTATTTTGTTTTCACCGACTTAAAAATTGGCAAGTGAGATCATTACATTAGTGCACATAATCGTTGCCAAAGAATATATAGTTCTTTGAAGTTATTCCACATAATATTTTTATGTTCAAATTCTAATAAGGTCATTTTCAAAATCATAATCATGTACCTATCATTAGTACGTACTTTTTAAAATAAATTATTAAAAATTGAACAATGAATAATATACTCCAACAATTATATATATAATATTATTTTTTATTGGTCCATTAATTATATATGTATTTTATATATTTTATATTTTTTACAGAGTATATTTATAAATTGACACATTAATTTAAAAAAGGTTTAATTATTCTATTAGTCCTTATAATTTCGTGAAATTTTTAATTAGGTTCCTATATATTTTTTTTAATTGGGTTCTTGCACCAAATTTTTTTTTTCAATTAAGTCTTTCTTAGTAGTAATTGGTTTAATTTTATAGGAACTCAACTAAAAAAAATGGTACATAGACCTAAATAAAAAGAAAAAAAAGTGTAGAGACCCAATTAAAAAAAAAGTTGGTGCAAGAACTCAATTAAAAGGAAAAAAATATAGGGACCTAATTGAAAATTTTGCGAAACTATAGGGACTAGCAGAGTAATTAAACTTTTAAAAAAATACCTGAAATCATTAAAGTTTATCGTTTTCGGCTATTATTTAGCTATCAATTTAGTTTCTTTGATCTAGTAATTTAACAACATATTTTATTTCATATTTTTAAACATTAATGACTAATACTAAAAATAATAAATTTTGATGATTCTCTAACATTTCTTTAATTTTAATTTAACAAATTAAAAATTACAAATTCTAGTTTTATTTATCGGTTCCGCTACGTTACCAACAGCATATCTGCCAACTTCTACCAACTCTTATTTATAATTGTGTTTCATGGGAGTGTGTTTGTGGATGTGTCTAATAAAAATGTCTTTTTTATAACTGTGTTTAATAGAAGTGTCTTTATAGATATATTTTATGGATGTGTCTCTTTATATATGTATTTAAAATATATTAATTATTAGACACATCTACGAACACACTTCCATGAAACACAAATATAAATAAGAGTTGACAGAAGTTGGCAGATAATATGTTGGTACCCTATACTTTTCCTTTATTTATGCATGAGTTATGAAACTTGTAGATGTCTAAAAGATTGTTTAAGTGTCGTAATCCAAGATTTTAGATAGATGTAGTATCAATACTAATAATGCTAGCGTTACGTGTTTCCTTTGGGTGCCATTGTTTGCAAAGCCACACTGTAAAGGGACTTGTCCCACCAAGTTCCCTCTCCAATTTTGTTAAGGCATCTGGTATTTGGTATTTTTCAATGCACCACCCTGCTTACGAATGAATAATGTCTTATATTTCTTTCCTTATTAATTACTCCCTTTATATAAGCCTAGCTATATTTATAGCAAAACTAAAACAAGTGGTGGAGCCAGCCACCATTCTTTTAAATTTCTATTTCTTTAATTCACTAATTTTGCAAAGTTTTGTAGGCTTGTAGCATTCATGTGACTACCTAATAAAAGAATATTGAATTAGATTAATAACACCAAATCAATAGTTTATTTTCTTAGCCAATATAAAAATTGGCTCTCACTTTATTAAGGGTTCGCTAGGGTTCCAAGGCATATATTTAAGAAAATTTTTAAGTATACTGATATATTGGTCTTTTAGTAATTTTTAATTGTTAATTTTAATTATATTTTATAATTAAAATTAATAATTAAAAATTACTAAAATACTAGTATATCGGTATAGTTAAAAATTTTCTTATATTTAATTATTGATTTACAATATGCCACTCTCTTTTAAAATCACGTGATATATATACTAGACCAGCCAACCATGCACTACCTGATTATTCCGTACTTTTATTTTGCGGTTTGACGACTCCAAAATAAATAAACAAAAAATATAAAAATTATTCGAATTTATTTTTTTAGTTATTATTTAATTATTAATTTAATTTTTTAGTTTAATAATTTAATAAATATATTTTATTTCATACTCTTCAATATTAATGATTGATTGATAATAAAAAATAATAAATTTTGATTCTTCTTTTAACATTGTTCTAAATAAATAATAAACTGGAAAAATATGAAATCAACAATCAATAAATCATCAAGGAGAAGAAGTCAATGAGTTATAATTCAAATGGCACAGTTTTTTCATATTCACCTAAGAAGTCGCGAGTTCGAGTCTCTTTATCTTTGATAAAAAAAAAAGAAAGAGCAATGTCTATAAATAATAATTCAGAGTGCAGGGCGGAGCCAGATACAAGAAAAAGGAACAATGGCCCTTTTAGTTTTAATTTTTTTACGTATAAATTATATGTAAATTTTTAATTTCTCTTTAAAATTTTATTTTAATGTTATTTTATTATATAAATATTTTTTATCTTTCTCTAATATTTTATCTAGCTTTACTTCTGTCAGAACGTCTTGAATGACTCGTATGGAACGACGTTAACACAAAAGAACCCTGGTCCATGTTAAAGGCATCTATCAATATCATGCAACCCGTCTTCGTCACCACACCTGAAGGAGTATCGTAGGTGGCAGGAAATAGAAAGGATTAAATATGCCACCAGATAAAAAATATTGTGATTCAAATAAATAATATCTTTTTTCGACTGTAATTTCAAAAGTATTTATCACATTTATTTTTTGGTCATCAAAGTATTATGATATTTGTTAATAATTAGTTCCACAATGAGTAAATAGTTGGGACGAAAGGCCCAATAATTATCTTCCAAAGGATACGTTCGGGCCAAAAATAAAAAGAAAATATAAATATAACCTTATAAGGCATCACATAAAATTTATGAACAATGTTTACAAACATAAACATTCAGAAAACTATGACTGTTTGAACTAATTATTAAGAATTACACTGTTAGATTAAATATCTTCTTTTTGGTTCTGTTTTACTCGTCATCAAAGACAAAAAATTCTAAAATATTCTAGAACACATCCCTCGTTCCTTCTTAAACATATTATGTTATGGAAAAATTTTCAAATGTCTAGAATACTAGTGTTTCAATAGTTTTTGGCTGTTAATTTCAATCATGTATTTATAAATTTGAAAAGCTTTTAAGTATATTAATATACTAATATTTCAGTAAATTTTAACTGTTAATCTTAATTATATATATTATATATTTTTTATAATTAAAACTAATGGTTAAAAATCATTAAAATACCGGTGTACCAATACACTTTAAAGTTTTTCTATAAATTTTACTATTGGGATCAATAGAAAGTCCTAGAACACCAATTTTTCTAGTACAGTTGAAACCTATGTTATGATATCTAATACTTTTTTTTTGTTAGAATTAATACGTGTTTTAAAATGTTCTACTCTCTTTTTGGTATAGTTTTTGTTTTTTATGTTTTTGTATGTACTGGTATAGTTTTTAAAATGTTCTTATATCCGTGAACATGAGCATAATGTCACAAAATGGGCCACTACTTCTTCTAGGAATCTTGGGTATGCTGATGGCAATGCCCAATAGAAGGATAACTAATATTGGTTATCGTCTTTGGATGACCTCACCATGGATGCTATTTCAGTTGGTAGAGATGTAGATGAGTAATATTGATATATTTATTGTATTTTACTAGTCTCTCTCCTTCCTCTCCCTCTCCTTCCTCTCCCCCTCTTTTTTTTTTTTGAGGTAAATATTAAATTAATATCTAAAAAATTTTAACGTTGACAAAATAGTATCTAATTTTTGTTATTAACAAAATAATCTCTAAAAGATTTTAAAATTTGACAAACGTGTCCCTGAGTTTCTCGAAGCAAATCTTCGACAAACACAATACTGATATAGTTATCGTATTCTGGTGACCTGACAAACCATCCCCCAAACCCTAATCCCTCCCTCCCCAACGCAGACTCTTCCTCCATCTCCCTCCCCATCCCAGTCTTCTTCCTCTCCAATGCAATCCCCTCCCTCTTTCTCCCTATGACAGCCCCCCTTTTCTCTCCCTTCTCATCACAGCTTCCCTTCCCAACGCACATTCTCCCCTCCTTCTGTCTCCCCATCACAGCCCCCTCCCCATCGCACACGCTCCCTCCCTCCCTCAACACCACCACTCTCAGCAACAATCACCTCAACATGAACAACAACAAGCAATAACAACAGCAACCCCAACACAAATTTTTCTCTCCCTTTCCATCGCAGCAACAACCTCAACAGCAAGTTAGAGCGACCTTTTGGGTGTATATACCAGCGGAGATGCGGGTGGCGTGGATGCCGATATTTGGCACAATGATTCGACAGTCTGAGGATGAATGGGTCGTGTTTGGAGAATGATGATGGAAAACAAATTCGCATGAAAAGGAAGGGAAGGAAGAGAGGCGGTCAATTGGTGATCTTGATTTTTTAAATTTTTATTAATTAGTAATTATTCAAAAAATTAATTAATGTTAGTGAAAAAAAATTAGCTTATATATTTAATATTTTGTTTTGTTTATAAATCTTTTGGGTTTTTTCATATTTTTTAAAAAATTATTTTTATTATTAAAATGATTTTTTTAATATTATTTTAATAGTATATTCTTATGTTAAGAATAATCTAGTATTTGTACCCATGAACTATGCGAACGTTGACAAAAGTACACATCAAACAAAGAAACTAATGCCATACCCATAAAAGATAGGTTCCTTATGACAAAAATACCAAAATTCTAATTTTTTGTTGACTTTTCAATAAAATTCCTAAATTTCTTACCTTTTATTTTTTCTCCAAATTTCAAACTTTCACAACTCTCACCACTACCAACACCTTCACTGTCTCCCTTATCCCTCTCCATGCCACCACTCACCAGCACCACCATCATCACCTCTTACCACTATCATCATTTTTTTGTGGGATCAAACAAACATCCAAAATCGGATCTTAGAGAATTGAAAACCTCAAAGATTCTCACAGGTAAGGAACTAGAATAAGGGCACAATCATGAGAGACAAAAAATTATTGTGCAAAATAAAACTCAAAGTATTCAACCCTATATTTATGATTATGTATTTGATGTAAATTATCTCAGTGGTGATTGTGACAAGATAAGTAAAAGTCAAATAATAAGTAGATAAAAGCAGAATTAGTAGCGACATATCTCGACACTAGCGATAATATAGAAAAAAATGTGAGTTTGGAGGGACAAGGCTAGTGCGAAAAACGGTATCCACACGGATGACGAAGAGAGGGGTGAGAGATCGGTGGACGATGTAGGTGTCGACATTGGCTTGGAGGAGGAGGTTGGTGTTGGTGAAGATGACGAGGAAGAAGACGAGTGCGGTCGGGAAGAAGCGTTTGGCGGTGTCGATAGCGAAGGAGTAGTGATGGATCGGAGGAACCTTAATTTATCAAGAAGGTAGACTCTGAGAGCGAAAGTGAGGTACTGGAGTGCAGCTAAGAGACTGGGGTAGTTGAATTAGGTGATGGCATACTTGTTGATGATAACGAGGAGATTGGAGCAGCATGCGTAACCGACCATAAGGAAAGGAGATTCTGTAAAGAAGAAGAGGGGGCAATAGTAATCAAGAAGGTATTAGTGGTGGTGAGGGTTGTGAAAGTTTGAAATTTAAGGAAGAAAAATAAATGGTAGATTAATTTAAAAATTTTATTAAAAAAATTAACAAAAGATTATGATTTGAATTATTTTGTCATACAAAACCTATATTTTATGAATACAATGTTAGTTTTTGGATATTTTTGTCAAATATTCGTAAAATTTAGGATACAAATAATAGTTTATTCCTAATATATTTGATATCATTATAGGTTAAATAAAAAACCGAAAAAGATTGGCCGAACCAAACTACATTCGGTTGGTTAGTTCACAGGTAAAACCAATGAATTTTGGCTTCAAAATTCAAAATGGTTTGGTTGGTTGGTTTTGCGGAAAACCAAACCGAACCGACCGAAAACACCATGGATTTAACAAGAAACATTGAAACAAGATGGGCATGTGAAATGACGTGTGAGTTAGCAGTTAGCACGTCATTTTGGCGTGAATCTCTCTTAATTCTACATGGACATCTAATCATGTTCCACGACACACAAAGTTACAAACTGAAGCGAAAGGAACTCAAACACAGTCTCAACTCTCTACTCTCTACTCTCTACTCTCATCTCCGTCCACTCCTTTGACTCAAAGATGCCGCACCATCCAACCACCCTTCGAGTCTTCTGCGTCGGAACCCTCGACACCAAGTTCCACGAGCTCCGCTTCCTCTACAACTCTCTCCGTTCCAATCTCCAACGCTTCTCCACTCACCTTTCCTCCAAGGTACTCACCAAATTCCAACATTCATTCATATTTCATAACCACCGCTATAACCGTCTCGCGCTAACGGAATTCAGTTACAGGTAGAGGTGGTGGTTGTTGATGTTTCTGCTGGTCCAGAGGAACCAAAGAGCATCCAAGATTTCACATTCGTTTCCAGGAGCGAAGTTCTCTCTTGCTGTGGTGGATCAAACGCGTATGAATCGGACAGAGGCAAGGCCGTTGCGAGGATGTGCCATGGACTTGAGCAGTTCTTGAAGAACTCTCAAAACGACAAGGAGGGTGTTGCCGTTGCAGGCGTCATCGGAATTGGGGGCAGTGGAGGGACATCAATACTTTCTTCTCCCTTCAGGTCTGGGACTGATGCAGGTTCTAATGGCCACAAGGATTTAGTTATTTTATTATAATTATACAATGTAATGTTCAATTTGCCCCCTATTATTTATAAAATTTGACCCAAACTAAGGAAAAAATGTTTGATCACTAAACCAAAACAGTGTTTCTGCGTGAACTAAGGTGAAAACTCAGATGCAGTCCATTTCACGTCAAGTTGATAGCTGAGCCGTTAGATGAAAATTTAGTCAAATCAGTCAAATCATCTTACGGCTTTCAATTATCAACTTCACATGAAGTCGACTCTACCTGAGTTTCCACCTACCTGATATTTGTAGAAGTGCACCATGCTACTTCCTTAGTCCTTTGAGTGATTTATTACGCCAATTTCAGGATGTAATTGGTTCAATTGAAATCTTGGAAACTATTTTAGTGCACGCGGCCAATCTCATGGACAACTTTGGATTTTAACTCAACTATTTATTTTATTTATGTATTATGTATTATTTTGCTGCCATAGTATAAACTTTTTGTATCCGTCATTTGCTTCAGGTCCCTTCCAATTGGTGTCCCTAAGGTTATTGTGTCAACCGTGGCCAGTGGTCAAACTGAACCTTATGTTGGGACATCGGATTTGGTGTTGTTTCCTTCCATTGTGGACATTGCTGGAGTTAATAGTGTTAGCAAGGTAATATTGTCCAATGCAGCTGCTGCTTTCGCTGGAATGGTTGTTGGAAGAGCTATTCAGAGCTTAGAAGATTCGTCTTCTGTGGGAGATAAGCCTACTGTTGGTATAACTATGTTTGGGGTTACTACTCCATGTGTCAATGCTGTTAAAGATAGGTTGAATAAGGAAGGTTATGAGAGCCTTGTTTTCCATGCAACTGGGGTTGGTGGCAGGGCTATGGAGAATTTGGTTAGAGAGGGATTTATACAGGTATCTATCTATCTATCTATGCACACATTATTCGACAATGGCAAGTTAATTTGACATTGTTTATCTGAAAAATTGGGACTTCAATTCTTTGGTAGAGGATGTAAGAATTAGTTATATTTTGATTTAGTAGTTATATATCCTTATAAAGGAAGAAGTTAAGGTTTGGAAGCATGGCATAAGAATCGATTATCTTTATTAAGTCATGATATACCCTCCTAAATAGTGATATATCTGATCTGGAATATCATCTTCGTTCCTAACAAAGAAAGTATTCATGGTGCTTTTTATATTCTTCAAGATATTAAATGCATTTAACCTTTAACCATAATAAAAAATTTGGAGAATAATTAGAAAGGTTTGATCTCTTCTAAATTTAATCTATTTATTAGTAATGGATGCTCTGTTGAATCTTATATCAAAATTTCGATTAGATTTCTGAAAACGTGGATGTACTTGTTTGTTTTTTTCATGGATGTACTTGTTTCAACCAATTGCATATTCAATTGCCTTTTTATGGGTTCATGACAATTTATATATGGATCTAAGCTTTTGGTTATGTTTGGTCGCTGTCCTATTGCAATGTAAAAGTTTCATTTTACCTACATGAATGCCTGACCAAATGAAAGATCTTTACGAATTATTTATTGAGCTCTGTACCACATCCAAATTATTTTACATAAATGCACAAGTGTTCTTGTTCGGGAAAGCATGCACTTAAGTATCTTTCACATACTTGTATGGTAGACAAATTATGAACGCTTTTACACTGTTTCAGATTCTTGTTTATGTATTACTGCCTCCATTTGTGTTTTTTCACGTATATTACTTTTTTTTCCCAACTTTTCTTAGGGTGTTTTTGACATCACAACAACAGAAGTAGCAGACTACATAGTTGGAGGCATAATGGCATGTGACAGTTCTCGCTTTGATGCCATTTCAGAGAAGAAAGTCCCCCTAGTTCTAAGTGTTGGAGCATTAGACATGGTGAACTTTGGTGCGAAAGATACCATACCTCAGGAATTTCAGCAGAGAAATATATATGAGCATAATAAGCAGGTGAGTAATCTATTTGACTAGGATGTTTGGCTTACAACTAGGCATATTTTTGCATTATCAATATTTTGCTTTAGTTTCATGCCAGTATTGGGACTTATTTTAGAAAACACAGAAGAATCTTACCTTAGATGGTTTAAACATGTGCTGCTAAGGCATATAAGCACTACTAAGAAGAGTAGATTAAATGAAGGGTAGCTGAAAAGATAGAGATTGATGGAGAGTGGAGACAAATAAAATCATATAGGCAAAATTTAGATTCTAAATGGCTTTATATTAGACATCATTTATGATAAAACATTATGGCATCATTTGATTCATGGAATAAAACCTATCTAGAAGGTCAAGTTCTGCTGCTGTAATGTTTTGTCCGTCATCTTAACACATGTTGAATTTGGCCATGAATTTCCTACTATCGAATCCTACCAAAGCACCGTAGTCTTAATGGTAATTTTATGCTTCACAATTGTCATAATTGCTGCACTTAAGCTAAAATACTAAATTCTGTCAAGTTCAGGTTTCACTCATGCGAACAACTGTAGAGGAGAACAAAAAGTTTGCTGATTTCATTGCAAATAAACTGAACAATTCATCATCTAAAATCCGTGTTTGCCTCCCAGAAAAGGGTATATCTGCTTTAGATGCACCAGGGAAGCCTTTTCATGACCCGAAGGCAACGGGTACTCTTCTTAATGAACTACAAAGGCTTGTTCAGACAAATAATGATCGTAAGGTACTATAATTGCTCAATAACTACGTTTATTAAAACTATACGCTTCAATTTAGCATGGACTTTATTTTATTTATCTATTATTGATATCAGGATTTGCGAAATTTGAAAGTTATGAATTTTTCAGGTAAAAGTGTATCCCCATCATATTAATGACCTTGAGTTTGCAAATGCATTAGTTGATGCATTTTTGGAGATTAATGAGAGTTCTACTAAAGATTCTACTCATAAACAAGTAGCCAGTCCTGAATCCATTGATCACTTTCGTAAAGATGATGATGCTTCAAATGCATCAAGTTTTAGGAACATTGGCTATGCGCCTAGTGAATTCCCAGATGCAAAACCAGGTTCTCATTCAATTTGCTTAATGTTTCTATTCTTCCCAAACGTTTGGTAATTGAAGTTCTAGATGTGCACATATACTATGTTTGTACTGGTTTGGCCTTACAAAACAATGTGTGTACTTTGCTGGATTTGTAGCAATGTGTGGCATTTGGCAATGAAGAATTAAATTTACAACTTTTCAATGTTATTTTTTTGCATGATACTCTTAATCTGCGCTGGCCTAAAAATGTTTCACCTAAAAATGTTACCCGTTTATGCTGAATTGCGCAGAAATAAGTTGGTCTCAGTTTACTTTAGGTAAAAAGTGTCTCTTTACGCCTGATGCATTTACCATTTATACTGGCAGAAACTTTGGAGAAAACACGCTTTATATTGCAGCAATTAAAATCTCAAATAGATAAAGGAATACCTATAATCGGAGCTGGTGCTGGGACAGGCATATCTGCCAAGTTTGAAGAAGCTGGAGGTGTTGATCTGATAGTGCTGTACAACTCAGGGCGCTTCCGGATGGCAGGGAGAGGCTCATTAGCTGGGCTTTTACCTTTCGCCGATGCTAATGCTGTTGTGCTTGACATGGCTAATGAAGTTTTGCCAGTATGCCTATACTTTTACTTGTTCAATGAGATCCTACAACATTTTCCTACTGTTAACTTCCTTTCAAGCTGTTTTGATATCAGTTCTCTGATTTTTCCTTCGTACTGTTCAATTTATCTTGATTATTATGCTTTGTCTAAATAACTGGTGTAACCTTTTTGGCAAAGAATTCGGTATCCCTCTCTAAGGCAAGGCTACAAATGACATTTTCAAAAATAATTATGATTTGAACCTCATCTTTTTTTTTTTACATCTGAAATTACGAAATTTTTTTAAGCCAATCCTTGTTCCCACTCTACTGAATTGCATAGAAAACAACCTACATGACTAAACCAAGAACTCATCATGATTCATGGCAGCAATGTGCTCAAAGAAATCCAAATCAACTCGAAATTGGCAAAGACAATGCTCTTCATTTTCTTCTTCCTCTTCCACTCCCTAACCTAGTGCTCCTCTTCCAAAAACAATTAATTCATTCCATGCATATTGTGTTGTGTACTATACAATTCAATTTGTAACTTTATTGATTGTTATGTGTCTCCCCGTGTTGATGCTCAGTTTGTTCTTGTCCATCATGAACTAGGTGTTATAATCCCTAGTAAATAGGTAGAGTTAGATGAAATTGAATTCTCTTAATTGCTATGTAGCAAATGCAAGGACTACGAAGGACATGGTAAAAGTGTAGCAAGAGGGCCTGTGAAATCTGGCTTTAGGAGTTCATAAGAGAGATTTCTTCTTCTTTTAGCCATTGCTTTAGTCCGAGCTTGTGGGTTGGTGTCTCTGCGATTTGGTGGAATGGAAACAAAAGTTGGGCTCAGAAAGAAAATATCAGAAATTTAAGAGCAATTTTATAATTTCAGATAAAAGAAAGTGAGGGTTCAGATCAAAATTATTTTTAAAAAGGTTACCTGTAGCCTCTTCTTAGAGAATGCTACTAAACTTTTTGCCAACTTTCTTATGGAAAGAATTTGTCATTTTATTTCATCTTTTGTAATAAATAAAATCCTTTTTTGAAGTTAGTGTTGTGTCCGTTTCTCCAGCACTCTGTCTAACATGCTGATCTTTGGTATTTCAGGTGGTAAAGAAGGTACCGGTTCTTGCTGGAGTTTGTGCAACTGATCCTTTCCGTCGAATGGATTTCTTCCTTAAACAGGTGGAGTCTACTGGATTTTCTGGGGTGCAAAATTTTCCAACAGTTGGGTTATTCGATGGAAATTTCAGACAAAATCTTGAAGAAACTGGAATGGGATATAGGTAAGTGTTAATTTAATAAAAGAAATTTTTATCAGTGTTAATTGAACTGAATCATATCTTACAACTTTTGTTATGTTACCTCATTAGCTTGGAAGTTGAGATGATCCAAAAAGGTCATAAAATGGGTCTCTTGACAACCCCATATGCATTCAATCAACATGAAGCTGCCGAAATGGCTAAAGTTGGTGCTGATATTATAGTGGCCCATATGGGTCTAACTACAACGGGATCAATCGGTGCAAAAACTGCTGTTTCACTGGAGGAAAGTGTGGTTCGTGTACAAGCTATTGCAGATGCTGCACATAGGATCAATCCCAATGCAATTGTGCTGTGCCATGGAGGTATGTACATCACCTAGAAATTCTTTTGTTTGAGTATTGTGAATTATTAGAAAGTACTTTTCACTGATCAATTGTTATTCTTTGGAGCTAGTGGTAAAGTGAACAATACTTTGAATTAGACAACTGAAGAAATGCATGTTAAATAAGAATAACTGAAAGTGAGAATTGGAGTGAGGGTCCGAGGGATGCCGGATGAATCTGGGGTTGAAAATGGAGTTGCCCGAGTTGATGAAATAAAATAATGTGTTTACAACTTTAACCTTATAGAAGTCTGGTTGGAAATTTGAATACAATGACAAAATTGGAAACAAAAGTTGGACACCAAGTTCATGGAATCCCCCTTTTTAATAGCAGATGTGTGCCTAAGTGTTCGTTTGTGAGTTGGGGTTTTGGAGAGAAATGAAGGGAAAAAGAATCTGTGTTAAATTTTGAACTTTTTTGCTACAAAGTACAAACCCCACATTTCCCTCCTTTCCCTCCCCTCCAAAATCCCAACTCACAAACGACACTGTAGAGATGGTCCTAGATGTCTTGAGACCGAAGAGTTTTACGGAGTGGGGGTTGAGGGTGTGGAACTGAAGACAAGAAAAGGAAAGACATAGTTATAAAACTTAGAAGGTGACCCTAAGTGAGGAAATATGACCTCAAGATTCTGGTAATACAGTTGTGAATATTGGAATTAAATATAGCTTTCCAAGAAAGCTTCAGAATCAAGGAAGAAAGGTCAAACTCGAGTGTTGGAAGGTAAATTCAGAGTGTGCAGCATATTGCACAAGAATAATGTACCATAATGAGAATGCCCACTACTATTCTCTATTTTCTGAACATTATGTTCTGTTTTTTGTGATTTTTTAGTGGAGTTCTGATTAACGTACTGGGATATGCAGGTCCAATATCAGGTCCAAAGGAAGCAGAATTCATATTAAAGAGAACCAAGGGAGTCCATGGATTTTATGGCGCATCGAGCATGGAAAGACTACCGGTGGAACAGGCTATCACAAGTACAGTCAAAGAGTACAAAGCAATTTCCATTAGCTGAGGTTTAACATTTTTATTCCTTCATGACACTGCTCTTAATCTGTACGTATACCACATGTCTAATAATGGCTTTTTTATTTTTTTTTTTAAATTTAGTATGAGACATACTAAAATTGTGGAGAACGTAGGATTCACTGTTATATAAAATTTAGTTGTAAATTGTAATGAAGCAAAACCAATGTACTATACCTTTATTTGGATCCTTTGGAAAATACAATAAAAAGTATTGTCCTTTATCATATGGTTGTGTGCCCAAATCTAGGGAACATGGTTCAGTAGAAGCAATTTATTGTTCTTTAACCAATGTCAAGGGTTTTATTCTTGTTTTGAATATGGAAAAACTTTAAATATTCTGGTTGTGCACCTAAATCATGCCTAACAGCTAAAATGTACAAAATTACTGATGGCACTGGAGTTGTATAATCACAAAGTGAAGGTTTAGTGTGTTCTTAATCCGAAGATAATTTGCGGATGAATGAAAGGATTTCATCAGAAACTTGTTGAGCTTTCTCCTGATGTATAAAATGGTGGCCATCCATTATAACTACTTCCAGATTTGGAACGAGACTCTTAAACAAGTCTCCTTCCACATAATCCTTTGTACCCCCACTACTTTTGAAACCAAAGTCTCTCTCTCCAGCAATGAACTTTGTTGGAACTGTAATCTTTGATCCCTCCCATGGTGCAAGAAGCTCCCAGTTTCTGCAACCATTTTCCATGTAATAATTATGTGCAAATTATTAATAATCTAACATACACAAGTTTAGTAGCCAAAGTTAATACGCTTTGGAAAAAGTAATAAAGACTCTAAGGCTCAAATCCTAAACTCTGAATCATATATCTTGAATTCTAAATTCTAAAGTCTAAATCTGAACTATCGATATAAAATATAATATTGGAATGTTAAGATTTGTTTAATTAACAAGGAAGTGTGCAATATTCCTTACTTAGTAAGGAGTGTTTAAGATGAGCCTAAGACCGTGTATCTTTGTTAAACCAACACTAACTTTAACAAAGTGAAAACAAATACTTACAGGTCCATTGCACGGTAATAGTTGAATGCACCAGTAAAACCAGACTCTTGAAATTTGTCAGCAAAGACCATGAGTTCCTCTTCAGTTATCCAAGATGGCAAAGCGGAAGGTGTTGGCAAGAAATCAATAATCTCCATGCCAGGAGGAGCTGCTAGAAATTCGGTCCAAGTGGCTAACATGAACTTCTTCATCACTGTCAAACAATCATATCTTGCGAAGGCTCTCTCTGCTCGACCCGGTTCCTTTCCGGCCAACACAAAACAAATTAGCAACAAATTTTAGAAGTAAGTGAATCTAATTGAAGCACGGAAAGCCAGTATAAGCTAATCATGTCTTGTTTGAGCAATTTAAGGAATGAGTGTGAATGGTACCTGGAACTGGGAGATATGAGTATTATCACCATATGCCATTCTGATAGCTTCAACGGTTTTAATAGTTGGAATCCTTGGGAAGTAAGGAACGCCTATAGCAACAAATCCCTTAATTCTATCAGGCCTAAAGAGACTCATGTGCCAACCAATGTTTGCTCCCCAATCATCTCCAACAACAAATGCCTCCATTCATTTAGTGTTAAAATGGGTCAAAAGGTTATAATATCATGGAAAATAAATACATCAATTCTCCAAGTATTTTATCACATAATTGAATCTGATCAGGAAGTCCTTTACACCTCATTTAGTATTTGTATTTACAATAATAAATACAATCCCGCTACGTTACTACGTTACTAACAGCATTTCTACTAATTTCTGCCAATTCTTATTTATATTTATAACTGTGTTTGATGGAAGTGTCTAATAAAAATGTCTTTTTTATGACTGTGTTTAATAGAAGTATCTTTATAGATATATTTTCTGGATGTGTCTCTTTATATATGTGTTTAAAATATAATAATTAATTATTGTTGGCAATAAGTTAGCAGATAATATGTTGGTACTCTATATCGATATCAGAAATATGAGTTTAAACAATATATTAAAGTTACAAATTAAAAATTCTTTTATAGAAAAAAGTAACAATTTATTGTACATTTATTAAAGTAAAAAAATTAAAAAACTTTTATTAATAGTAATTTTCACGGCACATGTTAGTTAAATCCGAAACATGATTCATAAACTTCTTATCCTCTTTTGTTCTAGTATCTTTGCATTATCTAATTTGAAACACTTAACAAACAAAATCTTAAATTGAGTTGAGAAATTAGAGTTTAAGAGAAGAAAGTAAAAGATTTATAATGCTAAGTTTTTAAAAACTACACTAGGATTTTGACATACCTGGTGTTCCCCAAAGTGGTCAATGAGGCCTAAAAGGTCACCAACTACGTGCATAAAAGTGTAGGAACTGGGGCTGATAGGAGAATCTGAATCACCATATCCTCTTAGATCAGGTGCTACTGCATGATAACCATGGTTGGCCAAGTATTTGAGCTGGTGGCGCCATGAATACCACATCTCTGGAAAGCCATGAAGCAGCAGAACCAGTGGTCCTGTTCCTTGCTCTGCTATGTGCAACCATATCCCGTTGGTTTTGATTCTTTGGTGATTCACTTCACTCATGATCATGGCCATGGATATGGTGCTTATTAATTTCTATAAAATTTTATGGGTCAAGCAGAAGGAAGAGTAGGTAGGTGGCGGATAGTTCTTTTATGCGTTAGTTGTTATTTATTTCAAAAGGAATTCTTAGATGTAATAATTGTGATAGAGCCTTTAGACCAAATTATTATGTATTTGGAGTAAAGTGACAAATAAATTTTTTAAAGATTTATCACTTTATTCATATATTTGTGTATAGCAGAACATGATTACGCCAAGCCTGAGAGCACAACTTTGACTTGGAAACCCCATACGTTGGACCTTCTAGATGGTGTATGCATGTTTATATAATTATATATGCATGAAAAATAGATGGTCCCCATGTTTTATCAAAGTCCGCAGCGAAATAAGTCTAGTTTTCACTCGATTCGATAGATGTATGTAGATAATATTTAAATAATATTTTACAAGAAATAGACAAGAATAAGAGAATTTGATGTTGTGTATAATCTTCTAACCATTCTTTAAACGAGAGGGGACAAATAGAGAAAACAACCAAAACTAAGCACAATATTGTAAAATATAAAATTTAAGATAAATTAATTAATTTTAAAAAAGTTAATATTGACTGAAAAAAATTAATTCTGTAACATTACTCATTGTAAAATTAATAATAAGCTTTGTTTAAAATTTTATAAACATTAGGTGATTAATATTTTTTAAAAATTTATTTATATTTGAGTTAATATTAATTAATTTCTATTTTTTTCAATTAAAATTGTTAATTTTCTAATATTTCCCTTTTATTCAACACCACCATCATCAACAACATATATAATTGAAAAATGAAGAAAGAAATTTTAGGACGAAACAAATAAATATGTGGCCATTGAGAGAAAGTAGACTTATTCAAACAATAATAGAAAAAGTTCATTCATGAATAAGTCTAAAGATATTTATAAACGAGTAAATATTTAAATTAGTTTTTAAAAGATTTAAATTAAATATTTTGATTTTTAATATCTTTTTATTTATTAGAAATCTTCGAGATTATTCTTGTTGAATAGACTAATTCTTTTATTGTTTTTAATCAAACTTTTAATATGTCTATTAAAAAAATAAATTCTACACAAATTTTATTTTAAGTATATTAAATTCTAAAATTTAAGACAATTTAGTCTCCTTCGAAACAAGAAGAGACGACCAAACAGACGTGAATAACTTTCAAGAACTTACATAAAATAGAAATTTACTTAGAGTAATTCTGAATTAATTAATACTTATTAACCTTTTTTGTTATTTTTCTAAAAATAATTAATAAATATTATTTTTTTATAAGCGACAATTTTTTTCTATATTTAACAAATATTATATTCATTTGATCTATATTTTTTATAATAATATTTAAAAAGTACCAAAAAAGATTAGAACAAAATTTGATCTCGAATAATTAAATTAAATTAAAATTTTATTTAGAATATATATTTAATATTTAATATCTAATTTTTTTTGTCACATTTTTAAAATTTTCAGTTCATTAATATATTTTAAAATTATTTTTATCAATAATAAAAATTTTTAAACAGAATTTATTTATTATTTTTTCAAATAAAAAATCGAGATCTTATATAAAATTAAAAAAATAAATTAATTATATAAAACATAAAATTTTAGGTGAAAACTCAAGTGCAGTCGACTTCACGCGAAATTGATAGCTGAGAGCGCTTAGATGATTTGACTGATTTGACTAAATTTTTATCTAACGACTTTCAACTATCAACTTCAACTGTACGTGAGTTTCCACCAAAATTTTAATCAAATTTAAATATTAAAATTATCATATTTAGTATAAATTTTATAAAATTAATTAATTTATTTATAATATCAAAATATTTTAAGAGATAAAATCGCTACGTTTTTGCGAGACTAAATCCCCATTTTGGTCCCTGAAATTCACGCGATTACTCATTTTGGTCCCGAAATTTAAAATTACCTATACTAGTCCTCTAGATTTAAGTTTGGGCACCAATATGGACCCTCGACTTTTTCTGGTGATGATTAGGCAAATGGAGTGCTGAGATGACACCCTTACTGTGACGTTGGACGCTGTAACGGCTAGTTGATGTGGCAAGGGTTGTATTTGTATCCAATTTAGTCTCCCTTGTTAAAATTTTGTCATTATAACTTAGATAAATAATAAGATGATTAGGGTTTCAGGGACTAAAATTGGATACAAATACAACTCTCGCTACGTCAGCTAGCTAGCCGTTGCAGCATCCAGCGTGGTAGAGAGGGTGTCATCTTAGCACTTTGTTTGTTTTATCATCGCCGAAAATAGTGGAGGGATCACATTGATGTCTAAATTTAAATCTAAAAGATCAATATAGATAATTTTAAATTTCAAAGGGCAAAATGAGTCACGTGAATCTTAGGTAATTTTGTATTTGTACCAATAGAAGAGGAAGTTGATGGGAGGATTATCATCCGATATAAAATGATGAGAGCGGACAGAACAGGAGCAATAGAAACAATTGAGAGGGTCAAATAATAGAATGAGGTGGTGTTGGCGATGAGAGCAGGAGCCTGCTCCTATTTCACGCAAAAGCTCCTCCCTTTCAATCGCAACAATACTCTTCCTCTTCACCAATCTCCCTCACCCTTCTTTCTCCGCATGGAATCTCAGGGTGCACGCGCCTCCAT
This sequence comes from Arachis duranensis, assembly GCF_000817695.3. NCBI lineage: Eukaryota > Viridiplantae > Streptophyta > Magnoliopsida > Fabales > Fabaceae > Arachis > Arachis duranensis. The sequence goes on from NC_029772.3 coordinate 1,388,254, forward strand.
TACACCCGCGTCGCACCCAATCCAACCCAAACCCGAGGCCGATAAGAAGCCCGATCCGGCGCCGCACAATTCCCCCAAAGATATCCCTCCGCCGCCGGAGAAGCCGGAGCCCGGCGATTGTTGCGGCAGCGGTTGCGTCCCTTGCGTTTGGGATACGTACTACGACGAGCTCGAAGAATACAATAGACTCTACAAACAGGACCCTAACCACAAACCCTAGTACTATTTTTTTTTCCTATCTTTTTCACATTTTACCCTAATTTTTAAATTAGAAAATCACAATTCACAATTCACATGTCACAATTCAAAGGTTTGTTGTAACAATACGCCCATTCTTTCAAGATTACGATCTTGACGTTGTTGTATGGATATTTTATTTATAAATTGTCTGGTTGTAGAACATAGTTTCGTGAACATAGAATGAATGAGTTTGTTTTTTATGTTCTTTATTCTTATTGGTCAGATTCATATGAATATAATTTCGTTTTTTTTAATGATTAGAAAGATAGATTGCAGGAACATTCCTTGTGTTTGAATTATATCTGAACTTATTTATTTATTTAATTTTCTGATCTATGAATGGCATGGTGCGGAAGGAGAATAAATCTCTCTGCATTTTAGCATTGCATAATTCCCTGGCTCAATAATGATGGGTTATGGGGATTCTCTATCAATGCTTATATAAAATAATTTTGGAGTTTTATAGTTCTCTGAGAACTTTGGTAGTTCTTTGGGGTTCGGGAACTCCTACAGTTCTCTTCACCCTGACTAACACCCTCCTTGCCTTTGCATAAAATTAGTTTGAGTTTAAAATAACTTATTATGAATGCTTTAAAATCATTGTGAAAGAAATTATTATTTTTCTCTTATTGAAAAATCTCTGAATATTGAGCTCTTATTCAATTCATGAGCCTCAAGCTCTCAGTTCAGGGTTGCTGCAGTATAGTGAACTGTGTTGGTTCATGATGTTTTGAACTTTATTGCTCCTTGCGTTGGTGGTTCGTTTTCTTGTTTCAGCTTATTGTTGCTGCAATATCTTTATGCATAATCTGAAATTGATTCTTATTATGATAACACTTTTTTGAATTTCCTACTCTGTGCTTGCCATGTTGTTCCCTCTTTTTGTTCAGGAAAGTGGAGTAGGTAAAATTTTTAAGTTTTCATGCATTTGATTGATGTATTTGGATTTTGGAGTTTCAAAAACTTATTTGTTCCATGGATGCTCACCCTTTCTCATATTTTAGTAAGTACTTAAGGACATTTGCATGAGAAAATCCATTTTTTGTTCCATGCTTTTATTTGTAGTTATGAATTTTATGGTGTTTGTTTTACACCTCGAAATGTTGCTGGGGCAGGGTGTGCATTTTAGCATTGCATAATTCCCTGGCTCAATGATTATGGGTTATGGGAATTCTCTATGAATAATGCTTATATAGAACAATTTTGGAGTTTTATAGTTCTCTGAGAACTTTTGTAGTTCTTGGGGTTCGGGAACTCCTACATTTCTTGTTTCCACCCTGACACCATCCTTGTCTTTGGATAAACTTATTTTGAGCTTAAAATAATTTATAATCAATCCAATCCTTGTCTTTGAATATGTTTGTTAATTAGATGATGCTAACGTAGAATTCAGTTTGGAACCTTATTGTTCCATGCATTGGTGATTTATTATTACTTTTTTCAACTCAATATTGCCACCCGCATAATCTGAAGTTGAATTTTGTTATGAAAGAACATTTTGAATTTCCTATTTCTGTGCTTGCTATGTTGTCTCTCCTTTTTGTTAAGGAAAGTGCAAGGGGTAATTGTGTGTGAGGGAGCAACCTGCAATTTGTGCTTTAAGAAGTAGTGAAAGTTTTGAAGTAGTAAGCTTTTAAGTTTTCATGCATTGATTTCCCCCCTTGATTCCTTGAGAGATAAGTTTAAGTTCCGGTACATCATAATAGAATGAACCCTAAGCATAAGCGTCATTAAACATTCCACATCTCACAACATTATTATTTCTGCCACACCAGCATCTTCCATTGCCGTCTGTCAGTTCTCATCCACAGATCAGCCCCATGTTTTCTTTTCTTTGCATAACCTGGGCAGCTACTTCCCCTCTGAACTCGTTATTACAAGCTTGCATCTTGATGTGTTATTTTGTCAAACGTTATTAATAGTTGGCTGAGTAAATTAATCGTTGACTAAACATTTACGTCATTTGTCAAACGGAGTATATCTTTAAAGGATCATTTTGTCTTTACACTTATGTTGGATGTCATTTTATCAAAATCTGAATCTTTGGAAGGCTAAAAATGGTTATTTACTTATACGTTAATTAAGATGATGAAGGCGGAGAGTCAATCATAAGAACATGGCATAAGAATCTTAAATAAAACATACACATAACTTCTTCCTATTGAAGCATAAATACTAGTATACTAAATCGTAATTCATATCTCTAGAGAAAGTAGTGGGTTTATTCAATTTTTTTCTTTAATTATTTAATAAAGTGTGATTTTTTATCATTTAATATCTTTTCTCAATGTTTTTTTTAGTTTTACTTGAAAATATAAAATAAAAAAATTATATTTTACCAAATAATTGAGAAAAAAAATCGAGAGGATCTATCTTATCGTAAAAAGATATATCAACTTCATAAGAATAAATATAAATCTATAATTTAAGAGGGAGAACACTTATGTACATAATTACTCAATAGTCTAGTCACCAAAAAAAAAAATTACTCAATAATCTTATACGAAGTTAAATAGGAAGAGTTGTTGACAAAGGATAAACGAGCTAGTATTTAGGTAGATACATGTATAAATTGGTAGTTTGGTACAGACTCCTCATTAATCATATCAAAGAAATTTATGTTTCCTCTATGTGAGTAATTAAGGTTGCCTTTAAAAGGGTGACTAAGATTTGGACATAGATCCAGAGACTGAAATTGAAAGATAGATACTAAATTAAGTTTTTGTATTATATTTGATATAAAATGTGTATGATTTTATTATGTCTCATTTTTTTCCCGTTTAAGATAAAAATACACTGAAATAAGTAAAATTATTGAAATATCTTTACTAACTCTAATATGACTATAGTAACGCAAAGTCACTATGGGATTATGCGTCGTCGAGCCCCCTCTCCCCTATGCTTCTAGCCCTTCCTCTCGGAGAGGCTATAGAGGCAAGTGAGATTGGCGGGATGGTGGTGGCGGTGGTGAGATCTGTTCTGTGGTGGTAAGATTAGAGAGAAATGTTCGGATGTGCCGGAGATATTGTCAGCGTCGATGAGCCGGTGCCACTGGAACCATCGCTCCACAGGAAAAAAGGAAGATGTAGTTAGACTTGAACTTTAAAAAGTTGAATAAGGATATTTTCGAAAATAAATGTTATTAAAGTTTTAATTACCGTCTCTAAAACTTTAGTTTTCTGTGCTTTTATTTTCTGGAAGTATTGAGAGAATAAAGATCCAATTCAGCTCTTGTCCAAAACAAGGGACAATTTAGCCCTTAAGTTTTTTACTTTCGGATAATACAATTTCTGTATTAAAAATCTGTTAAATAGTAACGAAAATTAGTTTTGTGAATGTTCTATTTGTAATTTGTAGGGGTTTTCAACTCTCAAACTATTAATAAGTTTATTTTTAAAAAGTTTTTTCATTGGTAGTGGTTAAGTGGAGAAAGATTATTGTTGAAAATGATGTCGTAGGAAAAAAAAGTAATTACAGTACAAAGATCTTTTAAAGAAAAAAATAGCATCGAACAAAAAATGAAATAAGATAGCATTAATGTTGATGATATTTGTATTGGTAATAATGATAATAGAGAAGATAACGATAGTAATAAAGTATAGTTATATAATAGAAATAGTAGAGGTAGAAGTGATAATGATGAGAATGAAGAAGGTGATGGTCATAGTTGGTTATATTGTTGAAAACAACAATGGGGTTTAAAATTTTCACAAATTATAAATAAATTAAAACTTCTACAAAACTAATTTTTGTTACTATTTAATGAATTTTTTAATAGAAAAATTATATTATCCTAAATAAAAAGGTTGAAGACCGAAATGTCCTTTTTTAAATAAGGGGTGCCTTGTTTTTTTGTGAAAATGAACAGAGATGGATTGGATCTAGACGTTTTGTGTTCAGAGATTAAAACTTTAGTTTTAATTTCTGATTATGGAATATAATAAATTCTAGTATTCCAATATCAGTATCAATAACTCAAAACAAACGTTATCTAAAGGAACATTAGTTAGTAAAAGTGAAAGGAAAACATCACCATCTAAACAGATCACCATCTAAACAGATCTTTAACCTCGTTTAGTAGAGGTATCTGCAACAACGAGTCTTCATTGCATATACCATGCGTCATAGACTCATCTACATCATCTCAATCTCACTTGTCGATGTCGAGATTGGTTGCTGCTGGTAACGTTGGACATTACCAAAATTTGACTCATGAGCTCATAGTCAAGGGGCATTCATCATTCACATATGTGTGACTTTTACTGCTTGTACCTTGTGAACTCCTTGATGAGTTTCTCTGTTGTATAACCTATTAAGACAAGCAGAAATTATAAAAACGCAATAAAGATCATAATTTAACATAAGAACACCACATATGGCATTTACGCTAAGACTAGTGGGTGTATGATACAACACCAAAATTCATTTGTTTTGGAATTCAAGAAACAAAAAATGATTCAGGCAATATTTTTAGGAAAAGTATAGGTAGATAATAAAAATACTAAACAATGTGAACAATGGATATATCGAATGTTCATTTCATTAGGTGTGAGAATCGATCATTAGTTATATCTAGAATTCTTTTATCGTCTTCTTTCATTGGTATAGTAGAAGACACATGTTTGATAATTGTCAAAATGGGAATTTCTAATTGCTAGTTAAAGTTTTAGAGGTATACTAAACGTATTTATATTTTTAAAACTCAGGTACAATCGACTTTACTTGAAGTGGATAACTAAGAGTCGTTAGATAATTTGACTGATTTGACTAAATTTTTATCTAACGGCTCTCAACTATCAACTTCACGTGAAGTCGACTGCACTTGAATTTTCACCGTCCTATTAATGTGTTGGCGAATTATATATATTAATAAATATATATTTTAAAATCTTATTTTTTACCTTTCTTCTTTATTAGGTTGCACAATTGAATTTAAAAAATGGAATTTGTCACTTACACACACGTGTGTGTGTATATATATATATATATTACTTCAAAATCCATTTAAGCTCCAATCTATTGAATTATTGACGAGCTTGTATATGCTAGTTGACAAGCTAAGACTTATTCATATCATTTTTTTATAGAAGAAAAAGCTTACATTCTTAGAAAAGTAAAATGACACTTACCATTCTTATATTATATAGCGCTTTCATTAATAGAATCATTAAAATTGTTAATAATAATCAAACTCAATTCTTATATATTGTTTAAGTAATATTCAGAAAATGATGAATTTCATAACACATTTCCTAAATATTAAAAATTGTAAGTATAACTTTTATAATTGATTGGTTATTCACTCACATAAATAATATTATTATTTCTTTTGTTCTCAAACTCACCAACAACACACTCATTAAGTAAAAGAGAATTTCTGATAACTCAATACATTTTCATTTATATGAATAGATAATTAGCAACATAGATATATTAATGAGTTATAACTCAAATGACATAGTCTTTCTATACTCCCCTAAAAAGTTACAGATTTAAATCTTCTTATTTTTGATAAAAAAGACTAGCAACATAGATATAAAGTCTCTGTATAAATAAATTTTTATAATAAAATAATAACTTATAATAATTAAGCATGAGTTGAAATGGAGGTGATGAAACTTATAAAAAGTTCAACTTGCTATACACTAGTTGTCTTTGATAAGCTTGATGAGCACTCACCAGTCACGACTATATATCTAGTCACTATTGTTGATTACTTTTAATTTGTCATTAGTATGTAGTAAAATTTTGCAACTCATATTTGACTATTATATTCTAAACACTTTTAACATATTGTAAATAACTTTTAACATTTTTTAATCTTTTAGGATTGTGTAAAAAATATTATATAAGTTGTAAATTCTCAAATTTTTTGACAATTTGATAATGTGCGGAGTCTTTTAGGTTTTTGTTCTTTAATCCAATTTGACAACTTATCTTATGATTATTCATAATGATTCTAATAATATGGAGGTAGGTAGTGGATACAAAGTTGATTTATTTTATCCAACAAAAATTATCTCTAATTAATTAGAATTAGATTTTTGAGATTTTGGATGATCGATACGAGATGGACGGCTAAATCTCGATCTCTATACTTTGGATGAACAAAAAAAAAGGTCGATGGTTTAAGAATTATTGTCCAGTAGCAATTATACATGCATGCATGTTCCATGATGGCGTTAAGGATGTTTATGTTGTCATATACATTATATAAACCAGTTCAATTAACTCGGAAAATACTTTAATATACAAGACTACACTATTTGCATTTGATGACTAGTTTAGTTTTATTAAATAATGTATAGCAGTAAAAATTAACTAACTCGGAATGAAATCTTTGAACACAATGTCATTTTACACTAACAACTGTAAAATCTCTATCTATTGAGTGATTGGTGTAGTAGGTGAATGTTACACACCAGTAAAATATTGTAACTATATGTTGTGGGCAACAAAATTTGATGATAATGATTAGAAGAGTGATACAAAAGAGGTGGGTCTCCAATAGCCTTTTTTGGCAAAGAGCACTCCTTCTTGGTCTTTGGATAAAGTTACTTCCCAATGCAGAGATTTTAACAAACTTTCCACTTCGCTAATGGCGTTGGATTCATCACGGACAACCAAGCTACCTCCTGGTCTCACTATTCTATCAACTTCTACTATTACAGGAGCAAGTTTGCACCTGGACAACCCAAAATATCATAACATAAAAGAGTGACTCAATTTCTATGAAATTTTAAAATGCTGATAAATTTAAGGTGAAAATTCATGTGTGGTCGTCTTCACGTAAAGTTGATTGTTAAGAGTAGTTAGATGATTTGACTGATTTGACTAAATTTTTATCTAATGACTCTCAGCTATCAACTTCATGTAAAGTGGACTGCACCTGAGTTTTCACCTAAATTTAATTATAAATTAATGAAATTAGTTTTGTATTCAAAAAATATGGTTTTTATGTGATAAAAATATGCAAATAATAATTTTATTCATGTATAGATTTGTCAATATTCTAAATTTTAACAATTTTTTGTCTTTTATAAATAAAAAATAGGGTTTAGAGTTTAATTTTTTATCAACCTTCTAAACTTTTATAGATATAAATAATAGTTTACTTGAAGTTGTCATATTATTGCTTTCATGGATCCTATGCTGCAAACAAAAATTTAATTTTGATCAAATGCTATTACTGTATTTTATGCATAATTGTATACTATATGCAACTGAAATAAGATTGAAAGAAAAGAAAACAATTAGATCAAAGAACAAAGTGTATGTGGCTTTTTTTTAAATAAAATTAGTTTTTTTTAGAAGAGTGATTTAACAAAAAATGCTGCATACGATAGATGTGATTTAATAGTTTGGTATAGGAAGAGAGATTTAATAGAAAACGCCATCTAAAATGTAATTTTTTTACACAACACTAAGTTTCAAATATCATATGTTTGTAACCTAATTTAGGGTCTCATAATTTTGTATCAAATACTCAATTTGATTTAATTGTAGTATATGCTTCTTGTTTACTTGAAATATTGTTACTATAAATTGATGTATTTGGTGAACATAAATGGATACCTATTCTTTAGCTTTGAGAAGAGCTGATCTGCATGTAGAAGATCATAAGTTCTTGGATAGGTGCTAAAGGATTCACACCAATCATGATAAATTCCAATTAGACCACGCTCATAGATAATAGGAAGTGTGTCCGGAGAATCAATGTTCACCACATTGAACACCCAAAGTTGAAGATCCCTTAGAGCTGCAGCAAATCTACAAAAAAAATTGAACATTAATAACTACCCCAGAATGCTCTCGCCAATAGCACTGGAATAATAGCGGGTATAGAGAATAAAAAATATTAACATAAATCTAAAAAGAGTCGTATTTTACATTACAAAATTCTATCTAGACAGTCCAAATTAATAATTATATTAGTGGCTGTTTTCACGGATCTTAAGATCATACGGAAACAATCCAATCGTTATTCTAAGATTTTTTTTTTGGCTTTGATTATTAATTATATCTAGACAGATCTAAAAGAGTCATACTTTACATAATTCTATCTAGACAGTCTAATTTAATAATTATATTAGTGGTTGTTTTCACGGATTCAATCCGTGATTTTAAGATCATACGGAGACAACTCAACCGTTATTCTAAGATTCTTTTTCGACTTTGATTATTAATTATATCTAGACAGATCTAAAAAGAGTTGTACTTTACAGGATTCTATCTAGACGGTCTAACTTAATAATTATATTAGTGACTGTTTTAATAGATTGAATCCGTAATCTTAAGATCACATGGAGACAACTCAACCACTATTGTAAGATTCTTTTTCGGCTTTGATTATTAATTATATCTAGACAGATCTAAAAAGAGTTATACTTTATAGGTTTCTATCTAGACAATCTAACTTAATAATTATATTAATAACTGTTTTTACAGATTGAATCTGTGATATTAAGATCACACGGAGACAACTCAACCGTTATTCCAAGACTTTTCTTCGGCTTTGATTATTAATTAATGCAGTTTAATTAAGTATAATAAATAAAGATGTAGGTACCCGCCATAAACAGCTCGCATGTCCATGACATTTCTGATATTAGACCAACTAACACCATTATTGCTAAGCTCGTCTATAACATCTTTCCAACGTTGATCTTCTTCTACAAAATCTTGAGGAAGTGGTTTTCCGAAGATCCCTACTTGAGAGTCGCTTAACCAGTATGGAGCTTTATGTAGCCTTTCCGGCCATGCTTCAGGCCATTCGGCTCCTCTCTCACTCTTCTCGCCTGGCAACTTGTGAAGGCATGCTTGTAGTGGTACGTACCTGTAATATTAATATTTCAGAAAACTTTTTATTTATAAAATAAAAATAATAATATAGAAAATTGTGATATTAATTTTAACAATATATCTTTTAAGTATTATTAAAGTGTTATAGTCAATATAAAAATCCTTAGCATGCAATTAGAAATTTCGAAAATTACCAGGCAGCATTTGGGTCATCATCATCTTTGCACATAGGAGGTTCATTTTCTTCCCTTTGCTCATAGCATTCGTTGGACACAGGTTTTCGGAAGAAAGCAGCACCAACTTGGTTCAATGTATCATTTTTTATGGTCACCAGCTCCCAGCACATGGCTTTCGTTAGAGCAGACATTTCTACAAGAAAATAACAAGCCGTAATTAAGTCCCTATAATAGAAATGAGAAAGAGAATTAAGGAGGTTTGTTATCGTACGCTTCCATATTTCAACATCTTCTTTGAGCGTCTGGTAGACAGGAGTAGCAGACCAAACAAAGAAACCCCCTGGCCTCAAAACGCGGTTCAATTCCAAAAGCAGCAAGCCACCTAAATGATTTATGTATGTAAATTGTGATAAATATAAATATAAATGATATGCAAGAAGAGATATATGGTATGTTTGTGAAACACGTTGGAGAGGATAAAAGTGCGTTCTAATGTTTTGAACGTTATTCTTTGATGTTTGACAACTTTTCTTCTCTAAACGCCAAGGTGATTCTACATTCCAAAAATTCGTTCACTAGAAGTAAGAAATTATAGTAAGAAAAAAGAGTACCATCTTCATGCCAAGGTACACGACAACGTGCACAATGGACAAGATCAAAGACGCGACCAGGGAATTGGAGCCTTTGGGTACCCATGACAGCTGATAAGGCTGGTATCCCTCTCTCAAGGGCGAATTGCACTTGTGCTTCATGCTCATCTTTCGGTGCAAATGACATTGCAATTACATCTCTTTCAAATAGATATCCTCCAAAACTACCCACCCCACACCCAACATCCAATATCACCCTTGTGTGTTTTCCCCATCCAATCCCGGCTTCCGCCTGCAATGCAAATCACCAATTACCCACTTCTTAATATAATTACTATATGGAAAAGTCTAGAGGGCTAGCAATTTTATTAAATTTTGTCCATTATGTAACTAGTAAAGAAAAGTGAGCTATTGTATAAAATCTCACACCAATCTCATACCATTAAAGTCATCATTGATAGCTATTTGATGGCTACAAATCACAAAAATTACTGACCCCTAACACGCCTCTTACTACATTATCTTACAACAAAGAAACCATCCTAATTGTACCTTTTGAAGAAAATCAATGTAGTGGAGAGCTCCATGAATAAACTGGGTGCCACCTCCTGGAAATGTCAAGAATTCACCCGTTAACTTCACCCAATTCTGGTGCCCCTTCACCTCTGCCAGCTTTGTGTGTGGTATATTATGGTACCATATCTATTTTAACATGAAAAACTGAAATTAGAAAATTAAATCTCATTATCATCATATGTTAATCTAACAATGGCGTCACCTTATCTCTGCTGCTAGGCCATGGTATGTGTTCTTTGTAACCGTTTGGAAGTGGAACTAAGCAAGTAGGTGCATCCTCAGGGCAATGGCGTTCCCTATGCTCATAGTGTTTCCTATGTGAATACTTGAGATACTTTTCATTATCCAAACACGGTATAAAATCAAATCCTGCAGTTACATTGCATAGATGCCACTCCAAATCATTGTTATTATCATCATCACCCTTTGCTTCCTCCTTCTTTGACGCTTTCTTTCTTTTCTTCTCTGCTTCCTCTGCACTATCGTCGTTTTCCCCTTTATCCTCTCTCAACTGCTTCTCATTCTCTTGTTCGTCATTACCTAACGAGCTTTGTTCTTGGCTCTCGCCTCCACCGCTATCCACATTATTATTCTGAGACTCCATAGTTTGTTCTTGATTTTCTTCATCCTTCTGGCTTGCTTTAATCTGGTTGTTGTTATCATTGTCTGATGAACCATTTTCGTTTGACTCTGATAATGCTTCGCTCTGAGTTGATGATAACAGGGCGCCATCATCAGAATTGTTATTGTCTGATGAACCATTTTCGTTTGATTCAGATTCTTCGCTTTTTGTTATGCCGTCAGATGAATCATCTTGGTTGTTGTTAACGGTTTGATCGGATGATTCGTCTGAGTTGTCATTGTTGTTGTTGTTGGTGTTAGTTACGGATTCAAGGAGTTCTTCTTCGGTGTTATCAATGGCGGTGTGGGTGGTTATGGTTGCGCGTTTAGGTGATGAGACCATAGAGTTGGAAGCTACCATCCATACACCGAAGACACATAGTGCAACGAAGACTAGTGTTGTAACGGTTGAAGTGTAAGATGTTGATGATGGCCTCTTATTGCCACGTCCCTTCGAAAATGCTGGCGCCATTGATGTTGAGCTCAAACCTTTCCTTGTTGTTTGAAGGAAGAAGGAAGGGTAGGCAGAAACAAAGAAAGAGAAAAATTCAGTTTGTGTGTGCGTGAGAGAGAGTGTGTGTTAGTTTTCAGAGAGATTTTAGTGGTATTTGCGGTGGAAAATGCAGGAAAATAGTTTGTGTTTGTGGAAGTATGAGTGATCCAGAGGAGTAGGAGTAGGAAATTTGTTGAGACAGTTTGGGGTTCTATATTAGTGGGGGAGACAACAAAAATGAATAACACGGGTGCACTTATAGGATATGTCAGCCGCTAAAAAATTTAGATATGAAAGTGAGATGAGTGATATATTTTAAGGTGAAAATTCAGGTGAAGTGCACTTTTGTGAAGTTGATATCTGAGAGAGTCGTTAGATGATTTGATTGATTTGACTAAATTTTTGATTAATTTGACTAAATTTTCATCCAACGACTCTTAAGTATCAACTTCAAATAAAGTCAACTTTACTTGAATTTTCACCATATTTTAATATTGTAATTTTTGTTTTTTTTTTAAATGATAGGATGTATATAAATTCGACTCTTTGATTTGTGTTTAAAAAATTTTAAAAATTTGGAGTACATAAATCCGATTGTGTACTCTAATTTTTTTATTTTTTAAATATAAATTGAAGGGTCTGATTTGTGTATAAAAAAATCGAACTATCTTATTTTTATACTTCTTACAAATTGAACAGTCTAATTTTAGTTTTAGCTTCTGACACACCTATACACCCTATAACTACCGTCTTACAACATTCTCCCTTTCATATCTAAATTAAAAAGTATATGTCAGTTTGATTTATTTAATTTACTTTCATTTGATTGGCTGCCACATCTGTTAGAAGTGAGACTTATTTAGTAAATATACTAAAATCAGTTATTAAAATTAATTATTAGTATAAACAAAAATATTATGAGTATATCAAAATTAATCAGTAAAATCAACTACTCATATATTTGTGTATAAATGTATGTGTGATTTAATTTATTTTTTATGTGTATTTATATTCTAATATGTATTTTATACTAATGGCTAATTTTGATGGCTGATTTTAGCATACACATAATATAATTTTTTAGTATAAAATATATGTTAAAATATAAAATATATATTAAAAATAAGTTAATAAATACATGTATTTATACACAAATATATAATAACTAATTTTAGTGATTAATTTCAGCGTATAAATTAATATTTTTACTCGTAATTACATTACGAAAACATAAATCTATTAAAACTTCGTAATTTTGTCCTGACATTATAGATTATGACACAAAAAATTTCTAGAATCAAATTGTTTTTACAAAAAGATTCGTAGGAGATAAAAATTACTGTTGGAAGACCACGATCTCTGTAGGTAAAAACCAAATAATAAGATTTTTAGTTATTATTTTCATGTGAAAGAATTTAATTTATTACTAATAATTGATTTTAATATTCGTTATACAAAATTTGAAACAATTTAACTTCTATATTTTTGGTTAGGTGTTAAGTCTGTTACACAAATAGAAATAATTAATTTTTATGTTTGTTATTTAAAAATAATATTTTTTCTCTATGTATATAAAAATATAATTAAATATTAGTATAAAAATCGTATTGATAATTATAAAATTAATTCAAAATCAATTTTTTTATAAAGAATTGAATCTTGATTTTAACTTTTAATCATAACATTAGTATTCTCTCTAAATTATATTTAATAAATATTTGAAAGAAGAGAAATAAAAATATAGATTAAAAAGATAAGCAGTAAAAATTTAAAATTAAATAAAAAATTTAAAAAATATGTTTATAATAATATTTTTTTATTTTAATTATATTATTTTATTAATTTTATTTTTTTGTAAAACACAAAGATAGAAAAAGAGAAAAAAGAGAAAGAAAAAAGGCCATGGATTCCTTACTCCTATTTTTATGTAGGAGTATGATTAACCATCATTAAAATAATTATAAAATATATCCCATTTTTTTGTTTGAGAAAAAATTAATAATTAGACATTGATCTCTCTAATTTTTGTTATTTACACTTTTTTCCTTTTCCTTTTAGTTTCAGTTTCTCATAAGAGAAGCATGTCTGCTAGGATTTTTCATCCAATTTCAATCACTGCCATTCTCTCATCCTCTTCCTCTACCGTATCTCTCGTTCGCCTATCCTCGCCACCGCAACACGCCTCAGACGCCGCCACGTCCTACTTCCGCCGTCGCGCAACCTGCTTCGGCCACCGCCGTGCAAGACTCTGCCTCAATGCTTGGAGGTTAGTTAATCATTATGCCTTTTCAATTCATCATTTTGTATATTTTTTTCTTTGTTCTTCGCACTATTACTTCTTCAATCTCTTTGACCCTCTCTCTGACTTTGACCTCCACACACACGCACTTTCTATGTTGTAAATGGTTAACACATGTTGTGTTTGTTGTTGGTGGTGGTAACGGTGGTGTTTCTCATGTCAACTCTCTCTATTTTCTACTATATTTATTAGTTTTCGGTATTTTATTGGCTTATTCATATGGTAGTTGTAACCTCGGCAGAGTAACATGGAACAAAAATCATGTTTCATTCGGTGAGTGTTCAACAAGAACATGGTCTTGTCCATGATTTTGTATCCCATATTGGTTGATTTGCCTTTGATTCCAGGTTCTTCACCTTTGCTATGATAATTACGCTTTAGCTTTATCAAATTACTTGCACTTCAATGTCACAAAGCAAAGTGTGTATTCTGCTGCTTCTCTTAGCTTGAAACTTGGAGACAGAGGATATTCAAATTTGAATTTCAGGAAGTTTTTTAATGATTTCAACACAACTATTAGGTTTCACACTCAGAAATTGTCAATTGAATTTTATTCTCCCAGCCTTGATTCTGGGAATAATAGTGATGATATTACTGTACTACTCATTAGTTAGGAAGAATGTTATTGCCATGAAAATGAAATAAAATTGAGTGTAAAAATCAATCAAATTTGAACTTTGAGCACGAGGGTTTCAAATCCTTGTTGAACCACTCCTTTTTCAACGTCAAAATCTCAACTAGCAAAGTAGATGATTGAATCAAAGAATTTTACCTTTATAACAATAACGAATGTATGTCTATATACATTTGTATCTTACTAAGTAAGTATATCTGCATAGGGAATAACCAACGAAGAAGCTCGTTGTACGGCTCCTCTCAATCGCCATATATTATAGCAATAACTCTCTACTTTGCAATCCAAACCTTTCTATAGGACGCTTTATAACCGAAGTGATTCTCCACATCTCCTTACAGAACTCTGATGCTGATTATTGGATCTGCTTTGACCATTGTGAAAATGTGTTGAGCAATCACCTTTGAATTAAACCTACAATGTTCTTGGCCCATGGATGTTTGCATGCAAGTACGAGGACCATTGTATCTCCTAACCTCCCATTTTTCTTCCTTTTGGCGAGATGATATGCGTATGCTCCAAGAATAATTGAACCCGAAATGGATACACTGTACATCATACCTCTTAACTGTCAACATGACTTCTTCCTTGTTCTCAAATTTTTGTCCAATCTTGAACTCATTTCTTGGATCCTCTTCGAGGCCTCCCTGGGTAAACGACCAATCCAAAGTCATTGCATGAAGATTCAACCTGGAGAAGTGATCTGACCGGTCATATGGTCGAGAAATGGCAAGCTGTGTCAGAGCGATTTATGTGTCACTATAGTAGTTCATCTCTTCTTCCTCGTCATCATCATCAGGAATTTCTGTTGGTTCATCATTAGCATCGTCTCTGTCATCGGGGTTAACTTCATACTGATCCATTATCGGATCCCTGATAGCAGAACTCTCATGACTTTCAACATTATCTTCCCTCATGTCAGCATTACCAAGTTCAACGTTTGAGCCCTCTTGACTACCTTCAGGTGGCATATTTAGATCGACCATCATCCTTATAATATTTTATCTAACAGCTCCACTTAACAGACTATTATCGACAGTATCCACAGATAATCTTCGTCCACCCAACTCAATAAAGAACACGAATAATTCTAACAGATGAACATTTGTCCATTGGTTGTGCCACGCACTTATAAGACGTACATCCTCGTCGTCACGTAACCGATACCTAAATTAAAACAACAGAAATATTTCTCAAAACTGTGGTCTAATAAACATAATAACAACAGAGCCAAGGCAACTATGACATACATTTTATAAAATAAATTGTCATCTACTTCGGTCAGATATCTGTAGTAAATTATTTTCACTCTTTTCGTCTATTGCTGCCCGACGGAATGCAATATCAAATCCTTCAACGCTATTAGACTGTTAACTTCCAATGTCATGTACGTAATTATCGGTTGTCCATACTTAAAATTAAAATAATAGAACCTTTTTCATCATACACTATTTCACCATCATAATGAATGAATAAGAATGGATTCATTGACAATGTAGAGAAAAAATACCAAGATGAGAACCAAAGAGGAGAATGAAATTGTGGTTTTGAGAACTGTTCTCCAGCAGCCATACTTTTATTTTAGAAACTCCACTCAAAGTTTGCTGGGGTGCAGCGAACTTCATATAAATTATGAAGTTTACCTGGATCAGTCGAACTTTATATAAGTTATAGAGTTTGCCGGGGGTACAACGAACTTGTCCTAAATTCAAAAATAAATTTGTATATGCAAATTTAAAGTTAGAATAACAAGTTTAAAAAATAATTATTTTTTAATTTATTTTAAAAAAATCATAATTAAATGCACATGTGAAATTATATTTAAAATACTAGTGGGGACAAGTTATAACATAGATCCGTCAATGTTAAAATGGTATATTTTTATTAATTTTAAAGATATAACTAATATAATTAGAATCTCAAAAATAATTTTAGTATACAATACTAATATTACATATTACTTTAGGATTTAACTCTAATTTTCACTTATAGAAAAGGAATTTCAACCCGTTCCTCTCCCTTTTTTTGGTGTCTGTTTCTCCCTATTTTATTTAAAATTAACAAAATGGTCAACCACATTAAATAAAAAACAAAATACTTTTTTGAAAAATGATTAATGACATAAATTTATTATTTTACTAACATTTTTATCCATAATAATATTATGAGAATATCAATCTTTTAAAATTATGTCAATTTTATTCTGACATTATAAATTATGACATAAACATTTATAAAATTAAATTACTTTTACAAAAATATCGTAGAAGATAAAAGTGTTCGTCACCTAATAAGACCAGGATCTCTGTAGATAAAAAAAGTCAAATAATAAAATTTTTAGTTATTATTTTCATGTGAAATAGTTTAATTTTTTTACTAATAATTAATTTTAACATTCCTTATCTAAAATATGGAAGAATTTAATGTGTATACTTTCACATTTGATTAAGTGCATGTTAAGGATGTTAGTTGCACAAAAAAAAAATTATACTTGCTATTTAAAAAAAATATTTTTTTCTCTCTATGTATATAAAATTATAGTTAGATATTAGCATAAAAAAATTTATATTGATAGTTATAAAATTAACTCAAAATTAATTTTTTTAAATAACTTAATGTTGATTCAAAATTTTAATTACAACATTAGTATTATCTCTAAATTATATATAATAAATATTTGAAGGAAGAGAAGTGAAATTAAAATATAAATTAGAAAAATAAGCAATAAAAGTTTAAAACAAAATATATATATATATATATAATAATCATTTTTTTATTTGAATTATATTATTTTATTAATTTTATTTTTTGTAGAATAGAAAAGTAGAGAAAAAAGAAAATGAAAGAAAAGAGTGGATGAAGGAATGAGATAAATAGAAAAAGGGAGAGAGAATAGGGGAAAACTTTTAAGTTTTGGAAAAAAAAGATTTTATTTTAATTGCAATGAAAAAGTAATACGTGACACATTTTAATTATAAAATTAATAATAAATAATAGATTTTATTAGAATAAAATGTTTTGTGAATATCCTACGAAAAAATTTATAATTGCAAGTAATATAATCGATGTATTTACTTCTACCAAACAAAAAAAAAATTGTAATTAAAGAGAATTTTATTAAATCATTTTAATTTTCATTCATTTGAAACTTTTATATTTGAAAATAAGTTGTCTAAATTGTTAAAATTTATGAAAGATGAAATATGAGTATGACAACAAATTAAATAATATAAGATAATCAAAATATTATATCAATAAAAAATGTTTGATAAACAAAAAAATTAGTTAAAATTAACTCAATTTTATCTTATTTAATATTTATAAATTATTACAATAATTAATGAATATTGAATAAGTAAGATAAATTTTAATTATTTTTTTATCTCCATAACATTACTGTTATAAGTTAAAAATAGGTTTAATTATTCTTTAATTCCTATAGTTTTTTCAACTTTTTAGTTAAGTTCTTACAATTTAAAGTTTATAATTGAATCCTTAACCTTATATTAAATTAAAAATTATAATTATATTTTTATTAGTTGTTATTTTTTTATAGAAATAACACAATAATAATACTAGAATATTTATTTGTGTTTAGAATAGATTCTATAATTTATTCTACATCAAATACAAAATGAATATTTTTTTACAAAAAAAATTCTATGAAGTTCAAAGACTCACATTGTTTTATACTAGAATGTTGAGAAATCTAAACAACTCATTTAAAAAAAAAATCTAGTAACCTATCCTAATTATGAATTAGTTTAAAATGTTATCAAATAAACACAAACTATGTATGAGAATAGATTCTTTTACTAAGAGAATCGATTCTTCTACTAAAAGATGCTGGTTTTAATAAAATAGTATGAAATTTTTTTTTATCTATTATGATTTAACCCAAAATATAGCCCTATCCAAATCGATCATTTTGCCCTTGCTTTAATCTATTCAAAAAAATATCTTTACTGTGTGTGAACACCATATTTAGTCCCAAGATACAATAAGAAATAAAAAACTAGAAAAGGATAACAAAAAGAAAAAGGTTATTTGAAAGAGTAAAAAAAATAATTTCCTTTAGTCCGTTGCTAGAAAAAAAAATTCAAATATGTTTGTCTTAAAAGAAAGAAATAAATAAATGATCTCAAAACAAAATAAAATGGGAAACTTTTGCTAAAATACATATCCCCTTTTTCATAAATTCGGTATAAAATCAGGGGTATTAATTATGCAGATTTATTTCAATATTTAATTCAAAATGTGATCTTCAAGGCTACGTTTATTTTTTAGAACAGAACAAGACAAGATACTGAAAATAAGATACAAAGAACAGAGATACAAAATTTTGTGTTCTTATCTTCTATTTGATGATAAACTAGAATAAATTATAAAATATAATTTATTCTCATTTTTTATTTAAAAAATTTGAGACAAAAAATATATAATAAAAAATATAATTATAAAAAATTAATAAAAATAATAAAAGAAAAAAATAAAAAATAAGTTGTATTTCTTTTTAGTGTCTTCGTATCTTTCCTATCAGGATGGATACAAAATATATTAATTCAATATTTCTAGACACATTGTTTTTGTCTATATCTCATCTGTTCAAATACGATTTTGTATCTCTATATCCTTATCTCAATGTCTTGTCTTTATAAACAATCCTAGCCCAAGAGCTCTATATAAAGCCCATAGTCCAAAAGAACAAAACACCAAAGAGTGAATTCACGAACAAATCAGTATAGAAAACACACTATTATTTTCTCTCAATTTCAATATTTTTCTCTTTGTTCTGTGAGGTGAGGATGGATATACCTCACTTAATTACCTTTTTCTTCTCTTTTCCCTAATCTCTTGACTCTTCTAGTTTGAGATTGAAATCATCCGAGATTAAATAGCATAACTTCAGTCATGTTTATACTTCCATTCATTTCTATTTTTTACTTGATCTCTTCTTTATTTTCATTTTCATTTTCATTTATCTTTAATTTGTTTATTTCTTTAATTTGTTTATTCCTTGTATTTATTTCTTTAATTTGTTTCAATACAAACTTTTTTAATTTGTAATATAAACATATGGGTACAAGTTAGCTAAATTCAGATAATTAATTTCATATTTTGATTCTAATATAAAATGAACCGTTTTAATAACATCATAATAAAACCATAAGCGATTAATTTAATTTTGATCAAAGTTTTGAAAACTGAATAGATATCAAACTAGTAAAAATTGTATCGATTTGACTACTTTTTTTTTTTATCTTTTGACATGTTCATTGCTAACCGATTTTTATCCTTAACTAAACTGATTCTTTGACAGGTTTCTGATTCTTAGTTCGGTTTCCAGAACACTGATTTTGATATTTTTTTTCTACATTTAATGCATTCCAGAAAATTTGTAACACTGTTGAGGTTTTTCCTGTGGTTCTACAAATTAAAAGGTGTTTCCAAATCGATGCAACCGAAAGAAATGGTTAACTTTAATTTGGGGAAATAATAGTTGTACTTTTTTTATTCTAGGATGTAAAAAAAAGTTAAAAGGTTTTTTTTAAACAATAATTATAAGTGTGTTCTTTTTGTACATTGAATTATTTTCTTTACAGAGGTATGTAGGGGCCGGACCCGGTGACAGTTTTTTAAAAAACTCATTAATTATCTAACATAATCTTTATTTAATTTATTCAAAAGAATAAATGATGTTATTTAACTTAAGTCAACTCAAATTAATTTAAATAGAACTATTAATATGTGAAGGTTAATTCTGAGTAAAGTCCAATTAATTTTGATCAACTTTAACAAATTAAAAAAAAATAAAATAATAAAAATGGCTATCATTCTAAGATTCAATTTGGGTAAATAACTTAATTAAGTTCCTTTTAAAAAAATAGCTTAAATAATAAATGATTATATTAAAAATAGCTTATAAATAAGTTATTATGTATTTAGATTTTTAGTTCTAAAAGTACTTATTTTATAAAAATGTGATAAAAAGTAGTAATATTATGAGAGAAGTCATTTTTTTAATTTCTCTATAAATTCCTAGATAATTTTTTAAAAAGCCGTAATTTAGTTTTAAAAATTGCACCAAACATAAATACTACTACTTTTTATAAATAAAAAGTTCAAAAAAATTATTTTTAAAATTTTCCAAACTGACCCTAAATATCCCTAACTTCTTGTTGTAAGTTTTAAAATTTCATTTTTCATTTAATACTTAATACCATAAGAGTTATTTGAAAAATCTACATTCTTCATATATAGGACGTACACAACACAGAAGAAGATATGGCAAAGATTTCAATCATATTTACCTTTGTAGTGGTCATGCTCAGTCTAATGGCTACCAATAATGGTAATTAAATTTATTTTATTTTTCATCCAATGTTTTTTTATTTTTCAATACATATTTTTAACTAGATTGAATTTATATATAAACAGGATTTGGTGTTCTCTCAAGCAGAGTAACAAGTGAGACAGAGTCATCAAAATCAAAGAGATGCCACAATGATTATGAGTGCTACCGTATTCTACCTAGCTGTGGAGGACTTCCTCATTGCAACGAGGGTCAATGCATGTGTATATACAAATAATAATAATGTTTAAACATACAAGACATTATTATTATGAGCAAATAAAATGTTTAATCATTGCAAATGCTTAATTAAATAAGACAAGCATGCTCAAGATGTACAATTGTACACTGCTGCTTGTGCTCTATCATATTTTTGTACTATCAATAAACCTAATAAGCAATGGTTAATTCTCAATAAATTTAATTTGATGGAAATGCTTGAAATTTAATAATTTATAACCGCTTGCACTACAATTATTTGGCTTTCGGCATCAACATCAACCGTATAATACATTAATGCTAAAAATTTTAGAATTTAATTTTGATATATTATTATTAGTATAAAATTATTTTGCACGTGTATCTAATTACATAACACCACATTAGTAAAAATAAGACATAAGTACATTTTTTGTCTCTAAGGTAAAGGCAAAAAAAAATTTCGTCTTTAATATTTTTTACATACAAAATCATCTTTAAGGTCTAAAACTAAGCTTTTTTTTTTAAAGGAAACAAGCTCAACACATTGAAGGGCATCATCCTCCAGCTCTCAAAATGCTCCTTTATGGATTTTGGGATGTTCCATGCACGACCCATGTAACTATACCATGCGCACCACACCTGCCAAACATACTCACACATAAGAAACAAATATTGTACGGTTTCAATTTTCTTATTACACATAACACAGACATTATTACATCGTTCAATGATGCCCAAACGACTCAGTCGATCCTTTGTCTTAACTCAACCTACAAGCACAAATCAAGTAAATAACTCTACTCGAGAGGACACTAGTTCTTTTCAGATTCTATTTGTGAACTTATAGTTAAGGATATATTCTGTTACCGTCTGTACCTGCATAACCTGCACAAATAATTTAGTAGTATAAACGCATTCCTTATCAAATTTTCACACCACTCTATTTGTACGCCTTCTATCAATCTCACATCTTGCAAGATATCTAAAAGATGGTTCAAGCTGTCCGTCTCCCATTGGGGAAGTTCCTTCTTCCACTGAAAGTTTCATACCCACTCTATCCCATCCCAAAACCCACAGTCCCCAATCACAGATCCTTTGTTATTTGAAATCAAGTAGAGCCTCGAAAAGAAGTCTTTCAGCTTTCCCGACTGTAACCATGTATCTTCCCAAAATCTAGGTAATCTGCCATCACCTACTTCCATAGCCAGTCTGTCAATCATCTTTTGTCTGACATGCTGCTCCTTTATTTGCAAGTGACAAATATCTCTCCACGGGCCTTTTTTTGCCGGTATAGCTTGAGTAGACAGTAGCTGCCAGTATTCATATTATTGCAGGAGCACACAACCTTCTTCCACAATGGGCAATCCTCCTTAGAAAATCTCCACCACCACTTAAACATAGAGCAGTATTGCGAATCATCGCATCTCCCACACCTAGCCCTCCTAGTTTCTTCGGTGCCTGTATAAACTCCCACTTTACAAGAGCTAGCCCAGAGCTTCCATCATCCTTCCCCCAAAAGAACCTCCTTTGCAGTGAAATTAGTTTTTTTGCCACTATAGTCGGCATTTTATACAAACTCAAATAGTAAGTAGGCAGACTATTTATCACTGATTTGATAAGGACCAACTTACCTACTTTGCTAAGCACCTTTGCTTTTCACAAACTAAGTTTCTCCTCTACTTTATCTATTACTAGCTTCCATGTTTTAACTAGCCTCAGGTTTGCTCCTAACTCAATGCCAGGTACTTCACTGGTAGTCTCGTCGCCTGGCACCCTAATAATTGGCACATCCGACCAATCCACTCCTGGCTACAATTTACCGGTATCAAACTGGACTTGTCAAAGTTAATACTCAGTCTGGATATCACATCAAAGAACCTCAAAAGTCTCTTGTAATTTCTCACTGTCTCCTCCTCCGGCGAACAGAACAATATAGTGTCATCAGCAAACTGCAAGTGTGATAACTTTATATTATCTCTACCGACTAATAGAGGGACAATTCTCCTATTCCTTACCGCCTCTCCAAACATCTTGTTCAAAACATTTGCAACCAGCACGAATAGAAAAGGTGATAACGGGACGCCTTGCCTAAGTCCGCTTTCCATCTTAAATGGTTTTTAGGGTGTCCAGTTGACCAGTATGAAAATAGATGTTGATCTAATGCACTCTATGATCCATGCCCTCCATCTTCTACCGAATCCTATCTTTTCTAGTACGATATCAACGAAGTTCCATTTAATTCTGTCATAGGCTTTCTGGGAGTCCAGTTTAATGATTGTTGATGCCTTCTTCATTTTTAGCCATTGTACAGTCTCGCATGCTATTAGCTCTCCATCATGTATTTGCCTTTCTTTGACAAAAGCACTATGTGATTTCCCAACTAACCCTGGCATTACCCTCCTCATCCTTCTTGTCAAAACTTTTGATATAACCTTGTAGACGCACCCAACCATATTGATCGGTCTAAGATCCTTTATCTCTTTTGCTCCTACAAACTTCTGGGTCAGCGCCACCCAAGTAACATTGGATTCTGCTGGTAACCTCTCTGTCTTAAAGAAGCTCAACACAGCTTTAGTAAATTCCACTCCAATCTCCTCCCAGTATCTTTTTATAAAGTTCATCTTATATCTATCACTCTCTGGCGCCTTAAATGATTCACAGTCTCAGACTTCATCCTTTACTTCCTCAACCAACGGTAACACCTCTAGTGCTTGCGCTTCCTCCAACTCTAACCGATTTACTAGGCCTTCCCAAAAACTAATAGTCGGCAAGGCTTCCTGGTGGTATAGGTTTTTGTAGAAGTCTCTAATGGCCACCTTGATCCTTGCATAATTCCTTACTAACATTTCATTTATCACTAAAGAGTCGATCTGGTTGTTCCTTCTTCTTGCTGATGCAACATTGTGGAAGTACTTAGTATTCCTGTTCATTTCCTTGGCATGCATAGACCTAGACATTTGCTTTCAGTGTATATCTTGTCTCGTATACCATACCTCACAACATCTTACTAGCGCCTTCCTTCTTGCTTCTATTGTCCCATCATGTATACCATTGCTAACCATATCGTCCACTTTCTTGATCTCGTCCTCAAACTTTTGTATCTTCTCGGGAATGTTCATAAAGTATTGCTTGTGCCATCTACTCAAAAGTTTGGACAGTGCTTTCAATTTGTATAGAAACTGTATCTCGCCCAGCCCCCTCCATTTTTCCTTCACCATCCTCAGAAAATCTTCGTGTGTGAACCACAAGTCTAAGCTGCGGAAAGGTTTCGGCCCTGAACTATTTTTCTATCTTCCACTATCAAAGGACAGTGATCTAATAAGCCTCTCGGTCCTCCTCTTAGGCGAGTGTCCGGGTATTCATCTAGCCACTCCAAGTCAACCAGAATTCTATCAATGAGACTGCAGGACTGACCTCTAAACCATATATACATGCGATCATTAAGCGCCAAGTCTACCAACTCCATATCGTTGATCTAGGCTCTAAAATTTTCAGCAAAAGCTGGCAGGCTGGTCGCCCCTTTCCTTTTCTCAATGGGCACAATTTCATTGAAATCACCCATATAACAAAAGGTGGTTTGACACAAACCTGTAATACAGCTTAATTCCTCCCACATTAAGAGCTTGTCATCTCTCACATGTGGCCCGTATACCAAACAAATCGCACAGTAAAAATTATCTTTAGTCATCACTCCTTCTACACATAGCCACCTATCTCCTTTATAGGAATTCAACAATTTAAATACAGATTCATCCCATATTAATAGAAGACCTCCTGAGGCACCAACAGAGTTAACACACTCCCAACTAACGCTATTATTTCCCCAAATCCCAACTACATCATATTTGTTCATCACCATCTCTTTTTTTGTTTCTATCAAACCCAACATTTCTATCCTGAACTTATTTTTGAAGTTTTTTTTTTATCATATTCAATTTGGTAGTCCCTCCCAACCCCTTAACATTCCAAGAGCTTAAAATCATTTATAAATTTTATTACACATCTGATTACGTGTTTTTGGCCGACTTCTTCTGATTTTCTCCTTTTGCTTCGATTGTCTTCGTTTCAAAGCTATTGCTTCATTCTGTTCCTGAAGGATGGCCATGATGTCCTCCTCATCACTACATGGTACTACTCCTGACTCTATCACTAATTTCCAAGCATCCTTATTCTCTGTCATTTTCTCTTCCCATTGCCGACTTTGATTATTCTTGTGCGTCATTGAACCTTTGTGCATAGCCACTTTGGGGCAGGTCTCTTCTATTACATAGTTGTCATGTTCATTTTCTTTCCATTTCCCATATCCTTCACCCAACTCCACCACCAATGTCTCCCCTGCCTTGGACTTCCTGCAGTTTGAATCGTCAGACACCTATTCCTCTTCTTGAAGGTCAGTGTTTGCTGTTTTGGCTAAACCTTCATATTGTCTTTGTACCCCTGCACTCATTCTTTTTACAACAATATTAAAACTAAGCTTTAAAATTGTTCTTTTTACTTCAATATTAAAATTTTGGATCAAATTATAACAAATAATATAAAATTAAAAAAAAAGAAAAAAAGAGTATTTCTGCTCCTCTGAAGGGGAAGAGAAGAAAAAGAAGGGGGAAAGAAAGAAGAAGAAAAAGTTATATACGTTCCATCTCTGTTTCCATTTTTGCCGCCACCTTCCTATGATTTTAAAACCAAATTAAATCTTAAGGACAATTTTGTATGCAAAAAAAAAAAAGTTGGGGACGAAAAAAAATTTCGGTCTATATCTTAGGAATCAAAATCATACTTAACCTTAAAATAACTATTTTGTTTACATTAATTGTATGAATAGTCATTTAAGAGAATGGTTATAATTATACTACTATGTAAAACGTTTTACACTATCAATATATCAAAATTAAACTCATATTCATATAGAATATAATCAAATTTTATAAATAATAATATAATGAAATTGATGCATACTAATAATCAAATTTCACAAATAATATAATCAAAATATAAATAAAAGTAAAAGATCATAGTGGTCGCGGATTTTTAAGTTCATAAAAAGTTTGATTATTATGTCACTTTGAAAAAGTACGAAGATTTCACCATGAAAATTTTGACTATGCTACAGTGAAACTCAAAGGTTTAAATTTGGTAATAATGTAGGTGTTCTTTCAGGATATTTACATTTCTTGGTAATGTTGTTTGCACATATATAATTGTCTTAATAAAGTTTAAGTCTAACATTTGAATTATATATACAGTAAACATCTAATGAATGCATAAACTTCAAACCTATTACAAATTAAATGTCTTAGAGCCAAAGTTGCATTATAAGTCCACAATGAACAACGTTAATTTCTTTGGGTAATATCATTGTAATTCAATGCATAATCATCAGTAGACTATCAAATTTAAAATTGAGGTTTTGAAATTAAGTTTGGAAGTGAACAATCCGAGTCGAATCCGAAAAAAAATCATTATAATTAACTATGAAAATTGAGATTTTTTGTTAAATATTGTAAGTATATAAAATCAAATATTGAAAATAAAATATTAAGCAAGACAATAAATAGTAAAACAGTCAAAATAAATTTATTATATTGGGCTTACTCATTTAAGTCGTTAAAAATAAATGAGTCAGATAGTATCATACTAAATTATTGAAATTTTGGACAGTTTATTCAATATACATAATTAATTCAAAATGTGATTCCAACAAAGATCTCTATATATATAAGCCCATAGTCCAAAAGAGCAAAACACCAAGAGTGGATTCACCAACAAATCAGTATAGAAAACACACACTATTCTTTGCTCTGAATTTCAACATTATATTTCTCTCTTTATTCTGTAAGGTGAGGATTCATTTACCTTTTTCTTCTCTTTTATCCAGTCCATTTTAGTTTTTTTTTTTTAAATTATGAGTGAAACTCGAATCCGAAACTTTTAAATAAGGATGGAAAGAAGATGTCATTTGAGTTATAGTTTGTTGGTCATTCTAGTAATAATCCGAGACTAGATAGCATAACTTGAGTTATGTTTGTATATACTTCTATTCATTTCTATTTTTTTATTTGATTTCTTCTTTGTTTTCCTTCTCGATTCATCTTCCCTTCCCTTTCTTGCAGTGGCTGAGTTTGAAACAAAAATTTGGAGGGACAAAAAATTTAACATAAAAATTTAATAATAATATTTATATTAAAATAAAATTTATAAATATAATTATTCTTTAAATTTGTTACTAATAAGATCATAAATAAATAATTTTACAGATAAAAAATACAAAATAGTTTATAATAGTACTTTTCGAGTCTTTAGTGACAAAAAATTGCAAAATTCAAATAAGTATTTAAGCCAACTAAATTATCTTTAATTTTTTGAAGAAATATTATTAATTTTTTTATAAAAAAATTGAGAGAGCATAATCCCCATTGTCTCAACTAAGCTCTACTCCTACTTTCCTGATCTTTTTTTTTTGCCTTTGTTTGTTTCTTTAATTTGTTTCAAATTTTTTCTTGTTACTTTTCTTAAATTCATTTTAAGGATTATCTACAACGAACACAAAAATTTAAAGATTAAAAATTGAAAAGGTTCAAGACTCTTTTAATAAAATAAATTAAATAACATATACTTTTTATGAGGAACTAGCTTAGTGCGCACTCGTCAAACCATATTTAAATTCTCTCTTTAATTTTTTTTAAACCGCATTTTTGTCACACATCTGCTTTCAAATACAAACTAATGGATATGGTTGAGGGTTATGATAGATTCAGCCTTTAATTGAATCGAATCTATCATAGTTCCCGAATGCATATTTTTCATGCATCCTCAAAGAATCGATTCTACTATTTAACTAAATAATATTTGAGAGAAAATAAAAAAATCAACCTAAATAGTTAAAATTTATTTTATTTAATATTTATTATTTATCGCTAAAATAATAATATGATTTTAGATGTAATAAATATATAATTAAAAAAATAAATAGTTGTATTTTTTTATTCTATGATGTAAAAAAAGTAAAATGATTCTTTTGAACAATAATTAAAGTACTAACGTACATATTAAATCTGTACATAGAATACAGAGGGGCAATCAAGTTGGGTTGGTCGAATTGTTAATTCACTCGTCCGTTTAAATAAGTATTGAGGGTTCGAATCTTTCCTTGTGCATGCAGTAATCCATTGGCCAACGACAAACCCTTAAATGGAGCTCCGATTCGCAACGGATTAGTTCTTGACCTGTCGGGCTAAAAAATATCGTAGGCAACCAAAAAAAGAATATAGAGCGGCATTGACTATTGAAAGAAAAAAGAAAAGAAAGGCAAGAAGAGGAGAGAGATCCACCTAATTTTTTCTCATTATGTATTTATGTACACATTAAATATGTAGAGGAGTAATTACCATAATTATTATAAGTATTTTTCTTTTGCGCATTGAATTATTTTCAAATATTATATATAAATATCGAATTTAACATAAAAAGAATTAATTGATTTAATTTATTCAAAAGAGTAAATAATATTATTTAACTTAAGTCAATTCAAATTAGTTTAAAAAAATAGTTCAAATTAGTCAATTCAAATTCCAATTAATTTGGGTCAAAGTTTTGAAATCTCATTTTTCAGTAAATACTATAAGTGTTATTTGAGATTCTACATTGTTCATATATAGGACATACACAAGAAGAAGATATGATGAAGGTTTCAATCATATTTACCTTTGTAGTGGTGATGCTCATCAGTCTAAGGGCTACGAATAATGGTAAAATTTAACTTGAATTTCAAGACTTAATAGAAGATTACAATACATAATACATATGATTATGACTGCTTCCATATTCTACCAGGGTCACTGCATGTGTATTAATGACCCAATTAAATAATGTTTAATTTAAACAAGACATTATGAGAAAACAAAATGTGTAACCATTGCGAATGCTTAAATAAGACAAGCATGCTTGGGCTCTATTATATATATTTTAATTTGTACATACAATCAATAAACTTAAGCAATGGTTAATTCTCAATAAATTTTATGGAAATGCTTGAAAACTTACAACCCGTGGTCTAGAATTCTTTTGCTTTGGGAATTAACATCAAATTTGTTGGGCCAACCAATGGGAGTTCTCGACCATTAGGGAGACTTTGGGAAGGAATCAAGTAAAAGAACATAAGATAAAAGACACCACATTCAACTCAAAATCTTAAGGTGTTAAGTAAATGGATCTCTCATCTTATAAACTCCTCACTCTTTCTTGCTATTTTTGATGTGAGACTAACTTCAACACTCCTCACACTTGCAACATTAATAAACTTTATATACAATAATGATCATACTTTAATTTATAAATAATTAGTGAAATCGATGCAAACTAATAATTAAATTTCACAAATAATATAATCAAAATATAAATAATAAAAGTATAAAAATATAGTGGTCGCTAAATTTTGTGTTCATAAAAAGTTTGATTATTATGTCACTTTGTAGAAGTATGAATATTCCACCATGAGAAATTTGATGAAACTCAAAGATCTAAATTTGTTAATGTAGGTGTTCCGTTTAGGATAATACATTTTTGGTAATGAAGCTTGGACATATATGTATGATTGTCTTTTTTTTCTTTTTTTTTTATGGTAATTTTTAGTTTGGTAGATTAAAGACTAATTCGTTGCAGTATATTATTGAGTTTTATTTAAGAGTTTGTTATTAGTCAATAAATTAGTGCATACATATACAAGGTGAGATTCAAACTCTGAACACTTATTTAAACATATTAATTGATTAACCACTAGACTAATCCAATTTAATTATATATACGATTGATTGATTGTCTTAATAAAGGTTAAGTCTAACATTTGAATTATAAAGTAAACATCTAATTAATGCATAAACGCCAAACCTATTACAGATGTCTTAGAGCCAAAGTTGCATTATAAGTCCACATGGACGACGTTAATTTCTTTGGGTAATATCATTGTAATTCAATGCATCATCATTCGCAGACTATGAAATTTAGAATTGAGGTTTTAAAATTAAGTTTGGAAGTGAACAATTCGAGTCGAATCCAAAAAATATTTCTTAGAATAAAGTATACTTTTGTTTGTAATGTTTGTGATTTTTTTTAAAATGTTCTTAATATTTATTTTTATCTTTAATATTTTTTATTTATTTAATTTTTTCTATTATTTTTTATTTGCGTCAAAATTATTCTTAAAAATTTTAATTTTGTTTTTAACATTTTATATAAAATTAACGTTCAGGAATCATTTTGACACAAATAAAAAATATTAAAAATAAAATTGAATACAAATTATATATACAACTAAACATCAAGAATAATTTTAAAAAATCACAAATATTAGAGACAAGAAAATATAATTTTTCCTATTAGTATAATTAACTATGAAAATTGAGATTTTCTGTTAAATATTGTAAGTTTATAAAATCAAACGTTGAAAATAAAATATTAAGCAAGACAATAAAAAGTGATTTCGGTTAGAGTTTTTAATTTTTGAGAAATCTCATCCTTGTCCCAAAATAGATTTATGAAACCAAACTTGCATTGTTCTAAGAGTTGGTTATCTATATAAAACCACAAAAATTCTATAGCATATTGAAAATAGACATTTTTAGATCCACTCAATGCATGGAAAATAAAATGTAAAAATTCCGTGGTTAACAATTAAGTTTTAAATCCACTAAAATTGCAAGAAACTTACAAATTGCACAATTAAACGTAAATTCCAAAATGCTCATAATATAATATTCATTAGAAGAGTTAACTAAGAAAGCAAGATAAAAATAAAAATAACAGCAAAAATAAAATGTAATGCAAATTCTCTAAGAAGATCTTCTTTGATTACAAATCTAAATTCAACAAGAGAATGTTGGAATCTACTATTTGAAGCTGCTAATTATCTATTTAAAAAATGCTAAATATTGCAAAAAATTACAAAACATACAGACAATTAAAAAAAAATCATTCTAAAATAAAAAAGTGAGTGCCAAATTAATGATGTTTATGAAATCAGATTTGCATACGCATAATTCTCTCATATGCACAGTATCATGGTAAATTTTAAAAATTTAGATTTAACAATATTTGTATAATTTTTTAGAGTATTTAAAAATATTTTAAATAGTTTCAAAACGTTCTAGAATGTTACAGAAAGTCGCAGAATACTTTAAAAAATTTTAAAAGACTCTGAAAGGTCATATAATATTTTAGAAGAATTTTGATGTATATAGAAGTATAAAAAGTAGTATAGAATAATCTAGAAGTATTTAGAAAAATATGGTAGGATAAATATTTGTAATGAAGGTTCTAGATAATTAATCTAGATCGTTGATTAGATTTAATCCTAACCATCTATTAAGGAGGTAGATGACTATAAATAAGAAGTGAGAATTAGAGTTTGAGTGTGTAAATCATTTGTAATAACCACTTGAATAATAAAGTATTCTTTCCACCAAAACTTCCTTTCTCTTGTGTTCTCTTGTGTTCTTAGCTTCTTACTAAATACTGACACAGTAGCGTTAGAAGACTTATAATTTTCAAATGAACGTAAATCACTATAAGAGTTTCGTAATTTATGTTGATATTGCAAATAAATAGCAGTTTTCGGCCATTTACAATATCAATGTAAACTGTGAGACCCTTGTAATAGTTTATGTTCATTTGAAAATTGTAGATCCCATCATGATTTCTATAGATTCATAAAAATTGTATTCGCGTATGCAATATTTAAAAGTTATAATTCAGTAATTTTGTCTCTTTATTAATTTATTTTAGTCATTTGTCAAAATTTCTTCGTATCAAAATATTATACTAAAATTACATAATATACACATAATACATGCTTAATAATACAATATAAAAAAAATTAGCCAACATTCATTGGCTTTGATTTCTTTTTTTTAATTTACAAAAAAATATTCAATAATCACGTTTTGATGTTTTTTAAATTAACAAATATTTAATTTATCTAAATTATAAGTAATAAATTATATTTAAATAATTTTAAATTTTTAAAAATAAAAATTAGAACAAAACATTAGTAACATTTTAATTTTTCTTTTTAACGATTCTCATATTCCCTTCATTCACCAAATAACTCCCATAATATGAAAAAACACCCATCCCACTTAAATATTAGCCCAATTAAGAATATGTATATATTAGACAGTTTAACGTAAACAATATGTTTTTACACGATGATCTAGTCGAAGATGTATACATAAAGCAACCAAAGAGTTATGAGGTTGGTGATAATAGTTTGGTATGCAAACTCACCAAGGTTCTCTATGGTTTAAAACAGACACCAAGAACCTGATACTACAAATTGTCTACAGTCCTGTAACATCTTGAATTTAGTGCAACGAAGTCTGATATTTCGATTTTTACTAGGTTCAAAAATAACTCACACCCAATTGTCTTGGTGTATGTGGATGATATAATCATTACAGGTGATTCTGATGAAGAAATTTCTCTTGTAATACAGCAACTCAATATCATATTTGTCCTAAAAAATATGGGAGAACTACATTACTTTCTTGAAATTCAGGTGACCAAGACTGGTGCTGGTGGTTTTATGTTGTCCCAATAAAAATATGTTAAAGATCTACTCAAGAAGGCTGATATGGAACACTGCAAGCCATGCCACACACCTCTCCCATCTTCAGTCAAATTCTCTACCTTTGGGGGTTCAGTGCTTCACAATTCAAAACTCTACCGTTCAATTATGGGTAGCTTGTAGTATCTTACGGTCACATGTCCGAAATTAACATATTGTGCTGGCAAAGTCTCACAATTTATGCAAACCCCTTTGGATAAACACTGAAAATTGGTGAAAAGAGTGCTGAAATATGTGAATGACACATCAAGTTTTGGCTTACACTTACGTAAGACGAGTGTACAAAACATTGTAGCCTATAGTGATTCGAATTGGGGAGGTGATCTCGATGATAGAAAGTCCAATGGAGGATTTTGTGTTTTTCTTGACAGTAATCTAATTTCATGGAGTTCAAAGAAGTAAGGACTTGTTGCCATGTCCAGCATAGAGGTAGAATATAGAGCCATAGCTAACCTGGTTGTTGAGCTAATTTGGATTAAGAATTTCATGGTTGAACTTAGAGCTAAACTCTCAATAGTTCCATCAATATATTGCGATAATCTAAGTGCTGTGCTGCTAGCTGCGAATCCAATTTTACATTCAAAATCAAAGCACTTTGAGACTGATCTTCATTTTGTGAGAGATTATGTCACTAAGAAAGTTGTTCAGTTAAGTCATGTCCCTAGGACTGTACAACTGGCTGATGTATTGACAAAATCATTACCAAGTGTTGCCTTTTTGGAGTCTCGATCAAAGTTGATGGTGGAAGATCTGAAGTCATATAATAGTAGTAGTGTCACCATCGGACTCAGCAAAGAAGATAAGAGATGTGAAGCACACTGTGACAGTTTAAAACAAGGGATTAGTAGTGGTAAAGCACCAGAAGAACAAGTCCAAATAGATATGGAAGCAAAACTAACCAGTTGCTACAGCATGGGTCATGATAGAGTATTAGAAGAAAGATCAATGAACAGGGGTCATGACAGAACTAGTTAGTTAGTGCTTAAGCTGTTAATTTGGCAAAGTTGTTAGCTCTAGTACTTAAGCTGTTAGTTAGTTTGGCAAAACGGTTAGCTAGTTTGTTCAAATTGTGTGGTCCACATTGTGACCGTTGGCACACTATCCTGGCTATAAATAACTAGATGTTAATCTATACTTCTAGTTGTTAGCTTCACTTTACCAAAATCAGTTTTGTGAATCACTCGCTTTTTCTCCTTTCTCTTTGAAACTCTCTTTTCCCTTCTCTTTTTTGTTTGAGTCTGATACTTTTCAAGTTAGATCTAATTATTAAATTTTTTAAAATAATTTTTATATTAGTTGTTTCATTATATGTTACTAACAAAAAGTGGATTAGCTGTTTTATGTTTTTTTTTGAAATATTATAACAATGAAATCGGTAATACTGGTCATTTTTTGGCAAGAATTTTCTCATAAAATAGTAGCACTGATTTTTAGCTAAAGAAATTTTTTTTAATTGTTAGTTTTGATTTCTGATGATTTTGTTCATACGTAAAATCATTAGTGACAATTTTTTTGTGACAATAATTTTTCGGGCAAATGACCAAAATAAATTAATGGGATATTGCATATGCAAATGTAATTTTTATGAATCTATAAAAATCGTAACAGAAATCTTATGGTTTTCAAATGAACGTAAACCGCTACAAGAGTCTCGCAGTTTATGTTGATATTACAAATGGCCAAAAACTGCTATAATATAGTAGTTTCTGACTATTTGCAATATCAACGTAAATCACGAGACCCCTGTAACAGTTTACGTTCATTTAAAAACCGCGAGACTCTGTCGCGATTTTTATATACTCATAAAAATTGTATTTGTGTATGCAATATTTAAAAGTTGTAATTCAGTAATTTTTTCTCTTCATTGATTTATTTTAGTCATTTGTCCTAATTTTTCTGTATAAAAATATTATACTAAAATTACATAATAAAGTGTAATACATGCTTAATAATATAATATAAAAAAAATTAGCCGACATTCATTGGCCTTGATTTTTTTTCCCAATTTATAAAAAATAGTCTATAATCACATTTTGATGTTTTTTTAAATTAACAAATATTTAATTTATCTAAATTATAAGTAATAAATTATATTCAAATAATTTTAAATTTTTAAGAATGAAAAATTGGGTAATACCAATTCCTTTTATTCATTTAAAAAAATAGAACAAAACATTAGTAACAATTTAATTTTTCTTTTTAACGATTCTCATATTCCCTTCATTCACCAAATAACTCCCATAATATGAAAAAACACCTATTCCACTTAAATATTGAAAAATATTAGCCCAATTAAGAATATGTATAATATTATTGACTTAACCCAATTTATATAGTAAAATAAAGGGAGTCGCGGTTCCAATTGATTTTAGGGACTAGCTATAACCATAATGTTTGGCAAATAATACTGTTTAAGCAATTAGGTGATGTAAATGTTGAGAAAGATTGAAGGGAGACAGAGGAATTTTAATGTTAGCAGAAAACATAAATTAATGAGCACAAAAGTGGTAGTGTGTCACGAAAAGTAGCGTGTTTTCCGGTGTAAAGGACGAAGGACGCAGAAAGCTGTTTGTTTGACACGTTGTATGAATCAGCACCCTTAGACCAGCATGGGTTAACTTCAATCAATGGTTCAGATCAGATTAACTTTAATTACATCCGTTTCTATCCACTGCAACCACATACCCTTTCATTCAAACCATCTATAATTTTGACCAAATACATTTAATTTAAAATTAACTGATAAAAAAGAAATATTAAAAGATACAATGCTATCAGTATAATAAAATTAATTATTAAAATTAATTACTAAAATATATATATATTAAAATATAAAATATATATTAAAAATAAATTAAATAACATATATATTTATTTACAAATACATGGTTACTGAAATTGAATAACTGATAAGGAGTTATTATATCGAATTTAAATTATTCTTAGGCAATTATTTAGTTGGCACATTTATTAATGAGTAAATACCCTTTCTAATCCTGTCCTTTTTGAAAATTGACTAGTAACACCCTAATCTTTAAAAATTGACAAATCGGCCCATGAGTATTTGTTCCGTTAGACACATCGATCCTTCCATGGCTCCCTCGCTTGAAACTCGACGAAAAACGCTAACCTGTAATGGTGAGCAGGTGACCTAACATGTACACATCAGCTGAATTTGTTAGGACAATTTGGCCCCTGTCCAGTCATCAAAACGTCATCGTTTAAAAGAAAGGAGAGGCGCGCGTTTTAGTGATCTTCTCCCCCTTCTCCCCTTCTTCGAACCCTAACTCAAGTAGCAACCACGAGTGACGCAGAGCTATCCTCAGCCGCTTAGACCCGTCGTAGTTGGAAGAAGGGTAGGATGGGTTCGAGTAATGCTAGTGGAGGGAAGAAGGTGAAGTTTCAACACTCTAAATGCAAGTGTGAAAGTTATGCAATCATGCAAAGATCTGCAACTGCCAAGAACTCAGACAGGATCTTCCTCAGTTGTTGTCACTATCGTGTAAGTGTTCCTCCAGGCTTGATTATTGTAGTCAATTTGCCTTTGTACTTGAATAAATGATCTTCATGATAACTGCAATTGCAGACAGAACGACCTCACTGCAACTACTTCATGTGACAAGATGAGCGTAAATCATGGAATACTTATTATAATATTATATTAACGTTAACTAACTCAACATTATTAGTTATTATGCTCATTAAACTGAAAAAAAAATTGGCTGTTTATCAACTAGGAGAAGATCATTTGGATGGTAGGGAGTAATTCATTCAACCGAGGGCGAAGGGAAAGAAAGAGAAGTAGGGTTAGTTACTGTTCAGTGTTGTGGTGTGGTGGTTTTTTGTCATTGTGCGAACTTAAACATGCACTACTAACAGACACAAAAGAGGGAAGTGGTCAGAATCATAGAAAAGAGCTCTCATAAACTCTCTGCTCTGTGTGTGAGAGAGTGAGTTATTAATTAATAAATTCAAGGGAGTAGCAGAGAGATAAAGAGAGAGAGAGGGGGCATGGCGGCGTTTGCAGTGTGTGAAGGCTAAGCTGTACCAAGAAAAAACTGCGCTACTGTGTTTGTTATTATTAACATTTAACGCATAAATAATATATATGCCTCACAACGTTGAAGGCGGGGAGGGAGAAAGAGAGAGAAGAGAGCGCACTGGAAAAAGAATTGAAAGCGCGATTAACGCTGCCCTATTCACTGTTCAACGCCTGTCCTTAACCAACGAAGCTTCAATTACCCTTTCCCTAACCAAAACAGCTACCCTATAACCAGAGACTAGAGAGCAACCAAAGAAAGAATAGCAAAACAACAACTTAAAAAAAAAAAAAAAGAAAAAGAAAACACGTTCTTTGAGAAGAAAAAAAAAAGAAAAGAAAAAGAGAAAGAAAGAATAGCTAAGCTAAGCTAGTGATTTTGTATGATAGTGTTTGTGTTAGTGTGTGTTTTTGTGTGAAGAGACACACACGCACACAAAGCCCAAAGAATACAGTAATATAATTATTTTCTTAAAGAAAACTTTTGAAGAAAAAAAGAGTTTACAACTGGTTACTACTAGTTGTTTTGCTTGTGGTCTCAGTTCCATTTTCTCAACACCAAAAACCATAGTACCTATCCGTTCCAATTTCTTTTTCTATTTCTTATTCTTCTATCCCTCTCTTCACAGTTTTTTTTTTTTAATTTTCCTTTCATGCGTGCTGCTTCCTTCTCAATATGGATTTCTGGCCACAATCGAGTCGTAGGTCAGGTTTAGAAGCACCGCGGAAATGGCGG
>NC_029772.3:1425672-1426080 GCF_000817695.3 Arachis duranensis
TTAGGAGGCGGTGGTGGTGGTGGAGGAGGAGGAGGAGGAGGAAGAGGTAGCAGCGGAAACCACCAGGACCAGGAACAGCAACACCAGCACCACAGTCAAAACACCGAAATTCCTCCTCCAGAGACCTTATTTTGGTACAAACAAAACGACGACGTTTCAACATACCGCGGTTTCGAGCTATGGAACCAGCATCAGCTTCAGCAGCAACAGCAGCAACATCACGTGATAGCACATCACCATCAAGCCCGCCCTCTCTTCCACCGAGATCTCTACTCGTCGGCTGTTGCCCTTGGCGTGGGGCCCAGCGGCGCGTCCGATGAGCAGTCTCCGTCGAGATCGGCGGTTATGGCGATGCGGTCCGCGGCGGTGGGAGAAGCCGGAGGAGCAGGAAGCGGAACAACCGGAATA
>NC_029772.3:1426124-1443680 GCF_000817695.3 Arachis duranensis
GGGTACGACTGCCAGACCCACGTGAAGAGCACGTGGGTCCCAGCCGCTAAGCGCCGCGAGCGGCAACAGCAGTTAGCGGCGCTTCAGGATCACCAGAACAGAGATGCTTCAAAGAGACCTAGAGATGGCGGTAATAGCAACAACCCTTCCACTTCTTCAGCACTTGTTTGCACTACTCGTTTGGCCTCCACTGGTACTACTACCACATTCATTATTCATCTATCTATGTAGGTCACTGGTTTTGCTTTCATTTTGTATTTGTTGCATCTAAGCGGGGTAGTGTGTTTGTGTGGGACTTAAAAGGTGAAAACAAAATAAAAGAGAAGCTAGAAAAGAAAGCAGAGAAAGAATCTTTGGCCCAGGGAAATTCTCTGAAAAGATCGATGAGAAAGTTTTGGAAGTTTACCTGCAAGCATGGGAACCGTATCGATTGCGTGTGAAGCAAAATCTACACCATATTCATCATATCAGCTTTTCTTCTTCTATTATTATTATTATTATTATTATTATTATTTATTAATAATTGTTTACGGTTATGTTTTACATTTTCCGAAAAGCACTGTGATTTAGTCGCCCTGACCAAACGGATTGACAGGGAAGAAAACTGTTTTTCCTCTCTTTGTGTGTGTCTGGATGCGTGTTCTTCGTGAAACTTCCTCCCACCTCCTCTTTCTTATCACATTCTCTCACTCTCACACTCACACCCAAACATTCTCCTCATCATTCACCTTTCACTATTATTAATTTATTATTATTATTTCTATCTCCTCGCTATAATAAAAAAAATGAAAACCTTTCATTCTTTTTTTCTTTCATAATATGTTAACTCTTATATTATTGGTAGACATTGAGTATTCTATGTACTCTACTCCTTATTATTGGTATAATGAGTGTTATTAAGAAAAGATTAAAGAATTTTGTTTTTGTTTAATGAAGGGTTAGAGCTTGAGCAAGGAAATTTTCCATCAATAGTGAACTCTCCTGCAGAGTTCAGGTGCGTGAGGGTTAGTCCCTTGGATGATGTGAACGAACAGTACGCTTATCAAACCGCCGTCAACATCGGAGGCCATTTGTTCAAAGGGATTCTCTATGACTACGGTCCGGACAGCGAAAATGCTAGCTACTACGGCGGCGAGGGTTCTACTTCCGCCATTGCTGGAGGTCAGCCCTTGAACCTCATCACCGGCACTGATTCTGGCACCACCGCAACCGCAACCGCCCCGGGTGTGTCGTCTGCAGAGGCTCTTGATGTTGATCCTTCGTCGTTGTACAATCCAGCTCCAATTAACACATACATGGCTGGTAGTAGCGGTACGCAATTCTTCCCTCATCATCCAAGATCTTGAAAAGAAAAGAATAACAAAATAGGAAATAGAAAAGAACAAAGAAAAAGAAAGACGGTGTGAAGATTGAGTGCTATGTACTGGATCTGGCTTCTATTTCACGGGCTTTGTGTATGTTTGGATTATTATTCATGACATTGGTGTGGACTACTAGCTGGTAGTGAAGTGTGTAGGGGCAAAGAGAAAAGAGTTGGTAGAGAGAAAGATAAATTGGAGAGAACACGAGAAAATTATGCAGGCACATTAGGTGTTTGTTTTTTTGCGTTATATGGATGATTAGTTCAAAAAATACATCATTAATTATTATATTCTTCTCCTCCTACTTATGAACTAGCTAAAGCTATATCTCATTTCATTTATCTGTACCATATTATTTTATAATGCATGGATATTATTATAGTGCAATAGTACTTGTATGTGTAGTGTTTCTTGTTTAATGTTATGTCACACATTAATTCTCTTGCTTTATTTTTTCTTTGCTGGTTTTGGTTGTTATATTGAACTGGGAAACACATGGGTTTTAAATTTTGATCTTTATTTGTTTTGTTTTGACTAACCAATGCATTATTTGAAGAATGATGAAGAGAGAAACAAATTTCTCTGATTATTAACATTTTGGTATGGGGAGGTCCAACCATGCAGGAGCATTATTCAAGTTTAAAAGGTGAAACATCTCTCTCTCTCTCTCTCACTCTCTCTCTCTCTCTCAACCATGTCACGATACTGTAATTCCAATGGCTAAACTTTGCATAGAGATGTGACGTTGGTTTTTAAAAACGGGAAGTATTGCTTATCAGTGTGTGCTCATATTTAATGCACATGCAAGAAAACCCTACGTATATGGGGGAACACTTCATCTTATGGTAGCCTAATAATTAAGGGCACATTTAATTTGGCAGTAAGAGTGTAGTGAAATTTTTTTTTATCTCAAATGCATATTTTGAAACAATCTCACTACCTTACCAACAGTATTTCTATCGACTCTTATATTTTGAAACAATCTCATTACCTTACCAACAGTATTTCTATCGACTCTTATTTATGACTGTGTTTAATGGAAGTATTTTTGTGAATGTGTCTAGTATAAATGTCTTTTTTATGATTGTGTCTAATAGAAGTGTCTTTATAAATATATTTTCTGTATGTATCTCTTTATATATATATTTAAAATATAATAATTAATTATTATTGACAATAAATTAGCAGATAATATATTAGTACTCTATACTTTTTCATTTTAAAAATATTTGTTAACTTTATCAATAATTTTTTTTATATGGTTACATAAGAAAAAAATATTGATAGACACCATATTTTTTGCTTTTAATCTTATACCACATTTTTACTGTAAAGCTGATGGTGAGAAATATGCGGTTTGTATAGATTTGTTTATCATTGTTAGATTAAGAGGAAATTATGATTAATTACTTTAACAAATATTTAGGATATTTATAAAAATGTTTATTTTTCATTTTCCTTATCCCAACCAAAATCATGCCCTAAGAGGTACATCATATGGCGACCTGGGTGTTGCTTAAATGAATGAAAACCAAAACCAGTAGTAAAACAAAAATGAAGGCTATGATTTCTAAACTTTCCGTATGTTTCTCTGAAAATTCTGATGCATAGCATCCTCTCTCCTCCTCGTATAGATAGATGCATTATTTGTCTATGATATGTGTGCTAATAATAACTGCTTACTCGTGTTTAATGAAACATATGCTTCCTTATTTATACACTTTTCTATAAGGACAAAAATTGCATAATAAATGGAAAATATATAGCATTGAAAGTCAAAGACTCTTAGTAATATTGAGAACCACAAAATTTATGTCCTTTATCTTGAGGAATATTTCATTTTTAAAATAAAGTACCTGATTTTAAGGAATAACTTGCGGGATATAACATGGAAAAGAATTTTTCCTGGGGAAAAGACCGAAGGGAGATGAGATGAGACAAATAAAAAATAGATAGAATAAGAATATATAAAAGTATGTAAGTATATTGAACAAGAATTTTCAAAATAACATGCATCTTTTATAATAGAATATCTATTCTTATGCATTTTTCCTTACAAACTAAGTTTATGCATTAGTATTCTTTAATTGGAAGAAGAATGATATAATAATTCAAAAAAAAATTAATCAAGCAGATTTTCAAAATGTCATGGGCTTTTTATTAGCAGTTAAAAAGATGTTATGGATGATATAATAGTTTTCATTCTTATTGAATTTTGTTTTTTCTTGAAGGTGTTCAGTTAGTATTTGATGAGATATTGGATCTTGGAACGGCCATCTATATAAATTGATTTTGATAATTAATATATTAGAAAATTATTAGAATTTATTATTTATTATTATTATCTTTAATTATTAATTTAATTCTTTTAATTTAATAATTTAATAATATATTTTATTTTATATTTTTAAATATTGATAATTCTCTAGTATTTTTTTATTTGTGTTCTATAGCTAGGCTAACTTTTAATCAATAATAAAAATTAACATATGACAAAATTTTATGAACCTTTTACATGAAATTAAAGATTTGTTTAACTAATTAATTTTTAAATTCTCCAAGTGTTGAACATTTTACATTGATAAATTATTATGTACTTCAAGTGCTCTCCCAGTCTTCTGCCTTATTCTCCGTCCTTGGATCACAATTTACCATATAAAACCAGAAGTGGATAATTTTCGGATATATTGATTTGAGAAAAAATACTTTGATATATTTCATTAAAATGTGCAAATATCTAAAAAAGATAATTGATCTTAAAGTTTTTGTGTTACTTTTAATTTATTGTAGAAAATGGTCCTAGAATAATTGAGCCTTTGTTTTGACTTTTGAGGCAATAAATCTCGCATCCTTCGAAAATTAGACGATAAATTATCCTTTTTTCATATATTATCGCATAATAAATTTAATTATATATTTGAATACATGAAATGAATTATTTTACATATTTTATTTAAATATAAAGTATCATATTTGAATTTAATCTAAATAATTAACTTACTCTATTATTTCTATGCTCATCGTACTATAATAAAACTTGAAACATATTTGGATAATTGTAGAATATATTTAATTCGTGTTCTAAAAATTTATTAGTATTTAAATTTTAACTGTGTTAAATTGGTTACATGTATGATTATTTTTTGTGTATGTTAAAAATATGCAAAATAAATCTATTAACAATAACATAAAAGAAGATAATTTACTCTATAATTTAGAAGGATATCAATATAATTTTTCTGTTTTTTGAATAATAAATTAATCGAAGAAAATCGGGATCTCAAAATTACATGGTTCATATATATATATATAGGGTGGCAATATGTACTCTATTCGTGGGTACCCAATCCGATCCCATTCAGTCGGGTAGGGTATCGATAGAATTTTCGTACGAGTCGGGTAGGATGTGGGTTGAGTATCAATCTTATCCGACCAACTCGCACTCTATATATGTATATGTTATATACTTACATAAAAATATGTTTTAAGTAGATATTGAACCAAAGACCTCTTACTAAATGTAAAAGATCCTTAACCATTAAAAAAAAATCATTAATTGAATTTAATTTTTTTTTATATAAAAGTTAGTTCTATTTTAAATTATCATCAAGTTATATAATAATGTTGTATCTTTTTTATAACCCGCGAATTAAGAGCGAGTTGGGTTAGGGTTAGGATATTCTCAACCCACGGATAAGATAGTGTTAAGTTTATATAAAAATCTTAACCCACAAATAAGATTAGAGTTGGATCCAAACTCTACCATATTCTATCCTATCCATTACCATCCCTGTATACATAGCTAGTATGTTAATCCTATATCTTCAGGTAGTGGAAACCCATTTGTGGTTAATATAATTTTATGAGTTTGATCTCATCTCTTTTCATTTTCTCACTTTTTCTTTCATTCTGTTTCTTATTTCTATAGTCAAATTCATAACATGATTAAATTTGTCTCATTACCGCAAGGGTAATAGAATATCAGCATAATGGTAGAAGTATGCTATAGTTATTTGAGAAAATTTTAATTTTAATTTACTCTTAAACAAAACAGCAATTCAAAGAAAAAAAAAAGTCTCTTTCTTTAATAATAGAGAGTGACACACATGACATTTTCTGTTAGGTAAATAGTTACTTATCGTATATAACCCATTTGTCGTCGATTTGACACTTCATGCTGCTTCTTTATCATACTCTTTGTGGGTCTCATATAGTTTTAAACACGAAATCAATTACCTTTTTATTTTTTGTTTTTTAAGATGGATTTATTTACTTTGTGTCTTAAAGATACATGTTCATATTACAAATTAAATTTTTTTATTAAAAATACAAAAAAATTAAATTTTTAATATATTTATCTTATATTTATTAAATGAAAAAATTTAAAACCTTTTACTAATGATAACTTTATTATATGCATTAAAGACACGTATTAACTAAACTTTTTTACGATATCAGACAAAGATTAATTCATCATAAATTAAAATTTTATTTAAATATTTGTTATTGACCAATAAATAGTTACATTCACAAAATAGAATTCAAATTTTTAATATTTATTTAAATATAAACTAATAACTACTAGACTAACTCAACCCACCTAAATTATTACTTTTATAAGGAACTAATTTATATATATAAGGCTATCCAGGTGTGCATTTCATTCGTATACACATAATAAGAAATAATTAATGATTTGTCTTGATTTAAATTTGTACATTACATAACTTATTGGACAAGGTTCACCAGCATGATGAGTCATATATGTCAGAACTTGTTAAGTAGAATAATGTATGCAGAATTTAGTGATCCAACAAAGAATCTACATACATGTTCAGATATCATCGTGCTTGTAGTGAATGGTTATGCTTACGGCTATTACAGTTTACGTCTCTCATCTGCTATATGTATAATAACACATCTTGCATATATATGGTATCGGTTCCGTTAAGAAACTAATTAAGAAGATAGTGAACTAGAGTCAACTAATTAAAAAACAAGAAATTTATTATAAAAAAATTTTTTATTATTCTAATTTTTAAATTTTAAAATTAAAAAATTAAAAAAATTGACTTAAATTGATTTATGTTATAGTTGGCTTCCTAAATTTTTTGATTTGATATTTGACACACAGTTTCACATTTCTACAACGAGTTAAAATTTCAGTTTAAGTGTACTATATAAATAATAAGTAGATATAGATTTTAAACAAAAATAAAACTATACTTTTATTCGTATTTGTATAAATTAATAAACCTGATATACGTACACAACTAAACATAAATTATGAAACAAAAATATACACACCGGAAAGAGCTACGAAATGAGATATCATGTATTGTGTATAAATATATGTGGTATTTAATTTATTTTTAATATGTATTTTATATTTTAACATATATTTTATACGGATAGTTAATTTAGTGGCTGATTTTTTTTATACGTAATATGGTTGGTTTAAAAAAAACAAAAAAAAATAAACATAAATAAATAAATGAATTTTTATTTCC
This sequence comes from Arachis duranensis, assembly GCF_000817695.3. NCBI lineage: Eukaryota > Viridiplantae > Streptophyta > Magnoliopsida > Fabales > Fabaceae > Arachis > Arachis duranensis. Next base: position 1,432,996 of record NC_029772.3, read on the forward strand.
TTACGATTTGGCATATTAATAACATGATATACATAATTAACATGATCTGCATACAATTTTCTCATCAGTTTGGTGCTAAAATGTTTGTACGTGTGCTTGCGAAAGTAAGTAGAAAAACATTTCCCCTTGAATTGTGAATTTCACATTATCGTTGTAAAACATCCACTTTAATTTTAGAATTGTCATTTTAAATCACGAGGCTTCAATCTTGCTTGTTAGTTCTACAAAAGAACCAAGTGAAGTATCAAAATCTATTCAACATCATGTAGCTAGTTGACAAAATTATACAAGAGAGAGAATAAAAAGTTGTCTATTATATATGGAGATCACTTTAATAAAGACACGAAAAATATTTTTTTAAAGACGTTTATATATATCATGTTATGATTAGACATTTTTATTAAATCGATTAATAATTTATTTTTTAATAATTCAGGACAAAATCGGTTTATTATAGTAACAATAATAAACCCAATTATCCGCATTATAATTATTAGATCTGGTTTGATCCGATCGATTTACACAATCTGAATTCAATTATGTTAAATTTTTTTATAAAAGACAAATATATCTCTGATTTTTTGTTTTGTGGATATTTAAATCCCTAATAATTTAAAAATACAATTAGGTTTATTATTGTTATAAAAAAATCAGTTTTATTCTAGTTAATTAAAAAATTCAAAAATAACCGAATCATTAATACATCCAATAATAATATGACACGTAATATCTTTACATAAAGACATTTTAGGCGTCTTTATGGGAGCATCCTCCATTATATATACTTACAATGCAAGGCTTAGTTCATTGAACAAATGTATTTGAATAATTTTATTTTCTTAGGCCTCAGATGAATCATGAATGTAACATTTTATTAATAACACTATATTATATATATATATATATGAATTCTGGTCGCTATGATAATAACAGATAGTCACACAACACTTGAAAAATGTAACAATAATCTATTTGTATGTATGTGTGTTAAGTGTTAACTAAGTCTAGTAGAATTGTATTTGTTTTCATTCAAGTGATTAATTGGTGGTTTTAGTTGAAAAGTAATTGTTTGGTGGCAGATAGATTAAGTCGTACACTAGTAGTACTTTACATGTTGGAAGGAGGCATGCCTTCTTGGTTTTCTAATTAGAGATGCTGCAACTACCACTTTATTCTTATGTAGTTTTCCCTTTCACGTTCTTATGTACCTTCTTTTTTATGGGGATAACTAAACAACACTACAATAAAAATTATTTTTAGTGGTAATAATGTGGTTAAAAATTTTTATTATAGAAGATAAATGTGTGTAATTCAATTCTGTTGATGTGTGCATGTGTTTTATTTTGATATGGGAATCAGTAATCGAACCTACCGATTACTTTGTAACTTGATTTTTTAAATTTTTTAAATATCAAATCGGAGAGTCGGATTTGTTGGTTATGATTTTTTGAAAAAAAAATTTACAAATCGGAGGGTCCGACTTTTGTTCTTTATAAATCAGATGGTCCGATTTTTATTCCCAAACAAATTGAAAGGTCCAATTTCTACATTTTAAATAAAAAGTTTCACATTTAAAAATAACACCCTTATTATTTATAATCCTAAAAAACACCATTTCCACCCCAATATCAAAAATAATTTGCATAATAATGTAATAGTTACTTACTATATATCTTATTTAACTATATTTTTGTGATAATTATATATTTATTGTTATTAGTATATGTTACCGTGGTAATTAATTATATATTTTTGCAGTTATTAAAAAGTTTTTTTATTGGTAATTGTATAATTGTCGCTAAAATCTTTTAATGATAAAATATAAGACGATTTATGTCTAATTACTGATAAATATGTTAAAGCCTATTTTTGTTAAAAAAAAAAATAAATGGCCACAGAAAATAATTTTTCTAGTAGTGCACTAATCCTACATGAACAACGGTATTTGATAGTTATACAAGACAATCACATAAAAATAAGAGAAAAGTGTATCATTGAAAATATAAATAGACTTATAACACATTTTTTTTAAATATAGTTGTCTTGTATATATGTCTATTTCATTTGTTTATATAACATTTGTAGTAATTAAATAATGGTACATAAAAGCAAAAAGCTCCACCAGTTTGCCCCAAAAATAAAAGTACGATTTGTACACTAAATTTTGTTTTTGTTCAGACACCGTTTAAAACTAAAGGTAAATGAATGAGAATTAAAGACGCTCAAAATTTGATTTAACAATGATATTACTACAAGAAAAAAAATATTTTTTTAATGATAAATTATTTTATTTTTGGACAATATAAATTACCACCAATACTTTTATTGGTAATTAAATATTATTAATCATTTTATATTTTGTTGCTAAATATTTTTAGTGAAAACAAAGACTACATCTTTTAACGGTTATTATTTTTGACAATTTACGTAGCTACTAAAGATAATTATAGCATTATCATGTTATTAACTTTTAGTTTTCATTATTATTCTCACTAAAACTTTTAAGTTTTTACAATTATATTCATTGTTATTATTATATGATAGATATCAACCTTTATTTTAATTTCAAAATTATTATTGCCAATAATTATTATTATTTGTAGATAATATAAATATACTAAAATTAATTATAGCAAAATGAAACATTTCATTATATTCACAATATCAATAATAAATCCACAATATTTATCAAACACAAAAAAAGTTATTAATTCTATTTGTTTGGGTATACTCATAGCAACACCAAAAAAAAAGTAGTATTATTCCTACTAAAAAGACTTATAATTCACGCTGAAGAGAAAAATTCATAATATCGTGCTTCAATCTCCTTTAATTTGCAAGAACACAAAATCAAGTAAAATTGATACCAAAAGAATGAAACCACTAAATTAGTAGTTATTGGCAAATTTTGGTGAAGACGGTTATAACAGATCCTTTAGCAAAAACATAGAAGCGAATTTAAAGCGAAAAATATCAACGATAACGATTTCGATGATGATGGTAATAACACTGGTAAGAAGAAAGAAGTTGAAGATTAGTAAAATTTGATTACAAAAGGATTTAACTTAACTTCTTTTCACTGAAATTAATGAGAAAGAAAAGAACACTCAACTAATTAGCACAAAAGTATAATTGTAACAGTAATTATTTAGCGACAAAAGTTGTTATTGTCATTACAACTTAGAGTATTAAATAACAAATATATATTAGCAAAAAAGACTGTATTTAATAATTGAAATAGTGATAATAACATTATGCTGTATTTAATAATTGAAATAGTGATAATAACATTATGACTATTAAAAAATTGTCACCAAAAACATTTTTTTCCTTGTAGGGGGTAATGTTGGTGTCTAAATAGACATTGTTTTTAGAATTTTACTAAATAGTGTCCTAACAAAAAATAATTAAAGAAGTTTTAATAGATTATTTTAATGTTTTTCTTCAATACATTGAAAAAGTTTTTCTTTAAATATTTTTTCTTTTAATTTTATTTTGTCATCAAAATATAGCGAGATTTTTTTTAAAAAACTTATTTTGGATAAAAATTTGCAACAAATTAAAATGGCAAGTAGTAACGAGGGCGTAAAATGGTACTTTCATTAGTAGTGTATATTATCTTTCCCGAGAAGAGACACTCATATAACGTTGGACAGTGTCCACTAAATGAAGCTCCAGAAAATCTGAATTATGGGATTTTGTTTTAATAATTTTTTATTATATTTCTTTCCCAATGGTGAAATTATTGAGATCTATATCTCACCATCCACTTTATATCTATTTACCAGCAGAGAGATGTGGATGTTGCTGACGATATTAAAATCTCCATGTTCTCCCCACTTTAATAAAAGATTTTCCTCTTTTCCTGGATTCTATTCTTCCTTGCTTGCAACTAAAAGTAGAAGATATATATACAAGATATAATAGTTGCTAGCTAGTTAAATTTATTAGAAATAAGAGACTAAAATAAAAAAAAATATTTGTGTATTATTGAATATATTCAAGTTGTTTATTTAAATTGTCTGGAATGATACAATATAAAAAGGTATTTATAAGTACTAAGAGAATCGTAATAATAAAGACGTAATCTCCTATAATAAATATTCAGATATATTAAATAATATTAATTGATCCTAATTATATTCTAACAAAATTATTGTTTGCTTCTACTGGAATTCCTATAGTACTATTTCAATTTATATAAGGTTAATAGTCAAATTAATTCCTAAAAGATAAGACATTCTTTAAATTTGTTTTTGAAAATTTTTTAATTAAATTAATCTTTTAAAAATTACGAATTAATTATATCTGTTCTTCCGCTACATTATTCACAATTTTCGCCAGCGATTGATGATTTAAAATAATGTTAACCGGTACCAAGTGCAACTCTCTCTCTCTCATTCCTCTACCAATTAACGTCGCCACACGGCACTAGACTGCTGTTCCTCCCTGTCCAGTACCGATGTCGTCACCCTCCAGCACCGACGCCTTCCCCGTCGCTCCTCAAATTCCATAGTCCCTCTTTCTCCATGTAATAATACATGATATTTAATCAAACAATTATTTTGAGGATTGTGATCTTAATTGAGGTTTATGTTGTAATAATGAATTTACTGAAATTAAAGTTTTTTATGATAATTGATGAAAGATAGGTTTTGTTAAAGTTAATGATTGAAATGTAATGGGATGATCAATTATGTACATACGAATAATTTGATAATAATTTTAATTAATTAAGGGCTTGGTATAATATACATAGATTATGCTTGATAATAAGTTGTTCGGTAGTTATGAATTTTTCTGGATATATTGATGCATATACACCCTTGAGGTTTAGAATTTGCTATACTGGTCTATAAAAACTAAAGTTAAGATTTTATGTTAATTTGGTTAAGGAGCACTAACTGCGAATTTAGTCGTAATAAGTGACAAAGGAATTATAGTTTAAACTTTAACTAAGTTGTGGTTGGTATTGTAATTTTTGATTTGGTTAATTGTGGATAGATCTATGGATTAGGGGGCATGATTAGATTTATGAATTGGGATTTGCAATCTTTTCGGTTAACCTTGAGGGTAGAGGACTTTAATTTGGTTAAGGCCCGTTTAGAAAGTTTTAAAAATAATTTTTTTGAGTTTTTGACTTATGAAAAGTAGTAGTATTAATATTTAGTGTAATTTTCAAAATTAAATTGCGGCTTTCTAAGAAGCTATTTAGGAGCTTATAGAGAAGTTAAAAAAATGACTTCTTTTATAATACTACTACTTTTTATCACATTTCTATAAAATAAGTACTTTTAAAGCTAAAAACACAAACACAAAATAACTTATTTGTAAGCTACTTTTAATATAGTTATTTATTGTTTAAGTTATTTTTTCAAAAGCAATGATTAAACTGTTTATCCAAACTATGCTTAAGACTTAAAAATGTATCACGCGATTGGAATGTGACTTGAGTTTTAGGATAAAATTAAACAACTGTGGGAATGATATGCTTAGTTACTCGATAATTATCTTTAATTTGATTAGCCCTATATATAAAATGAACATAGTAAAATAAATATAAAATAATTATCTTTAGGATTTTTAGTCATGCTGTGAATTTTTATTTAATTGTGTTTTGACTGATGCTATAATTCAAGATTTATTAATATAGTTATTGTGTTGAGTGTATTAGTAAAATGTTTGTTATATTATTAATATGTTATTAATATATACATTGTAGAGACATGACAATAGACAGCAGAGGGAGATCAAGTGTGACACGTGGTCGTAGTAGAGGGCGAGCTACCACCGAATTCTTTAGGGCTGTCCAGTCATCGCCTTCTACCCCGACTACCCCGTCAACCCTTGACGACACAGGCGGGTCCGTTAAACCAACAGTTTATCATGATCCCAAACCCGAATTGGGTGCCTCCGTCTGCTACTCCCTTGCAGATGTAGCAACCCCATCGACAGAGCTTGTAATGGGTAATACCTCCAATGCCCCCACGCAGGATGCCCCTCCACCACCGTCTGTCATCCCGCTGAGAATCTAACCTGATGGCATGCAGTCATGAGTTTACTTTTATAATGTTAAGTTTGTTTATCTTTAGTTTGTCTACGCTAAGCTTGTTTATCTTATGTGATTCTTCCTGTGCGGTTTGTTCTATGACAAGTTTGCATCGAACCCCAATACTTGCACACAGAAGACAACCGAGGTTACTAAGTCCATGAACGATTATCTATAGCCGACCTACATGCAGATCTCGGCTGAGACCAGAGAGCGCTAGTTTCAGAAGTGGGCGGTAAAAACTTAATTTGGTTAAAATCGATTCACTGTATTTGAACTGTATTTTATTCCAAGTAACTAATGTTGGTGAATCACTTTGTGCAGTTGAAATTCATCTGAGATGCGGAGTATAATCTCATAATCTGCAAGATATACGGCCACTGGAAAGCCAAATATTTTTAGCCGATGGTGAGCAATATTCGTCAGGAAAAAGACCACCTGACGAAGTGGATCTGTCCAAACATCAAACTTGACCTAGAGGCTCATTTTAGAGATCACGAGGCCTTCAAGTATTGACGTCTGACGAACATCGCCAACAGGGCTTCGCGCAGGTTGTCGAGGTATACCAATGGTTTGACGACATTCATGAAGACGAAGACGAGGTTGGTAAGAATTAGTTAGAAGAGTTTACGATGTTTAATTTCTTTTTTCATTATCAAGTTACTTAAGTAGTTAGTAGAGGTTAAGGTGTTTAATATTCAATTTTAGTGGATTTAGGTAGTTATGATAGGTTAGATTAGGCTTTGAGATTGTTGAAAAATGGATTGTTTAACTGTTTATTGATTCTTGCTGCTAAAATTGTTTGAAAATTGTTTGACTGTGAAAATAATGACATTAATTTGGTTTGGATGGAACCCTTCAAGAGTGGATATATCCGAATTTCAGAGGAGATTCTTTTAAAATTTTTATAAGATTTTTAATTAAGCCAAAAAATTTAAAATTAAAATTTGCTTCATACATACATATTTGTCTGTCATTTTTTAATTTGTTCGTTTATTAAAATATTTGATTGATATATGAATTTGTAATCTAAGTTGTTGAATTATAAGGCCACATTGGCGAAAATTTTTAAGTATATGCAAATTTTGAAGACAAATAATGAGAGATTTGTTGACAAGTGGTCGACGGCCCATTATGTGAGTTTAAATTAATTTTAAATTTTAGTTTTATTTAGTTTTAAATTCGGTTATTTAACTATTACTTTAATCACAACTATGAGTAAGGATGGTTGTAATATTTTTTAAAATATATAGAAACTGAATATATTTTTGGACGGAGTATACAAATATGAAATTATTTAAAATTATGATCATAATAAAATTTAAAGTATTAAATAACTTTTACTAATTCACCTAATTATTAAAGTTGAGTTTAAAAAACTCAACTGTAATGGAATGTAATAGGAAGCTTTTGGTTTAATAGGTGGACCCTTGCTTTGAAACTCTATGAGTAGATAGTACATACCACATCCCATAAGAACAGGTCTCAGTTAACTCTTAAAAAAAAAAGCCAAAAGAAAAACGAAATTCTTGGCTATATCACTATTCAGTGCTCAAATAACAATAGAAGGGTGTTAGGAAGAATAAATTTTGTGATTTATAAATATTAATTAGTTATTATTAATATTTTTAATGATGTAAGATTATATTTAATGTTATAAAATTATTTATTTTTTTACTGATTAAATATTAGCTAAATTTTAATAAAAATAATGGTTTTTTAATTTTTTTAAATTATTTTTATTTAATTTAAATCATAATTTTTTTATTTTAAATTTTACATTATAAATCTAAACTCTAAAGTTAGCTAACATTGGCTAACTAGTTGATTTTTTATAATTTTTTTTAAAGATATCAAAAGTTAGCAATTACTCAATTAATTGAATAAAAATATATATTGAAATGCTAAATAATTACATCTTCGTGTTTACATATATTTATAATTAAAATTTATAAATAATATAATTAAATTTTGATTTTAATATATTAATAATATAAATAATTTATACGATCATCTAATCAAATTCATATATTAAGATAACTTTTTAAGTAAAAAAATTAAAACCAAATTATGTATTGATACATGATTGGATATTTGTATGTAAAATTCTTTTACGCCATCCGTACATGACAATTAAATTCATATAACTATACTTGATATACACTTATGATCAAAGGTCATAAATAATATAATGAAATTCAGTTTATATTTATAATCAAAATACAAATAAAAATATAATAGATCATTTGATAATTATTTTGATATATTCATTAAACATTTTTATTTATGAATAAATAAAAGAAATTAAATCACATACCACAACAATTTACATATAATTTCTTGGAGTAAAGTTTTTTTAAATTGGGATAAATATCAATAAAAAAAAATTCACAATTTCAACCGTTTTTGTTTCATCTCGTACTAATGATATGATTTTATCACATATTTATCTAAAAAAATGTAAGGAGATTAACACTTTTTATTAATAATATAATAGCCATCACTTGGCCAAAATTTTAAACTATTATTATTTAAAATTTAGTACTGCATGTTTAGAATATTAATCGAATGTTAATAAAAAATAATAAATTTTATTGATTTCGTAGTATTATACTTTAAAAATGATTTTTTTATATTGCTTGCAATTTTATAAACACAAATATTTTAATTATATCCCTGACACTAAAGAAATCCATTAATTAAATATGCTACTAAAACCTCCCTCAGCTGCTCTACGATTTTCATAGTTTTTATTTCTTGTACGAATAATACTACATGACCAAGTCATCTTGATAATTAATTAGCTTAATGACATAACAAAAATCACCTATATATGTGCATTTGAAATTCACACTTCTTCATTTTGTTAAAAAAAAAACTTGATTAAATTTAGTTATAAAAATAATTTATTCACTTAATATTTATCTTCTTATATTATACTATACATAGACTTGGACATGGTGTGAAATGTGAATAGTGAAGTGGTTTCTAAATTTGAACTGTCACTGGCTTCAACTACTTTCCATACACAATAATATATATAGTCTTGAACTTTACATATGTTTGGTTATTCAAAACCTTAATAATTGATGGCAATAGCAATAACAAACCAAAATAATAAATAAAGTAACACTAAGCTGAGCTATATATATAGTTATGAGAAAGTCTACTCCATCATTTTTATTAAAATCTGGTCAGTACTTAATTGAAAAAATAAAAGTGAATAATTTTACACTATTAGATATAATCTCATACTATTAAAAATATTAGTGATGACTATAAATCACAAAATTTATTAGCCTCCTAACACTTCTATATTTAAAATTTTGCTGATAGAGTGAAAAACATTTGTGATTTATAAAACATGGTGCAGTGGAAACTCAGGTGCAGTCGACTTTACGTGAAGTTGATAACTGAGAGCCGTCAGATGATTTGATTGATTTAACTAAATTTTCATCTAACAGCTTTCGACTATCAACTTCACATGAACTCGACTATACCTGAATTTTCACCGTAAAACATAGTTGATTGATAAATAAAATAAAAGAGGTTGCCGTGCATGATTCTTGAAGTAATATTGACACACACTATGGAGCAACAATAAAGTGCCAGAAAAGCTACTACAGAGAAATAAATGAGAGAATTGTTTTGTGTTTGCTCCACAATAAACAAAGTTAGAGTGTGATAAAGAAGCCAAAAAGGAAGGAAGAAAAGAGGCAGCAAACAAAAAAGAGCACTATTAATGGGTGGATGGAAACATATACTGTAGTTGTAGTAATGCAGAGCTGAAGAGCAGAAGGGCAGTGATAGTGAATGCATGATCAATTCATAATTGTACTCTCTTCTCTTCTCTCTGCCTTAATGCTTTGCGGTCCCAACAAAACAAAACAAAACAAAGCCGTGTATGACTGCTCTCTCTATATAGCTAGCTAGAGTATGTAGGTTCTAGGAGGGGGCAGTCTCTGTCAGTTTCTGTCTTAATTAGTGTCTGCCATTTCAATGCATCAACAAAACTAACTAATTAGTCTTATTAATTAGTTTTATGTTAATGTACAAAGTTAAGATGGTTACATTTTTTTTAGGTTAAGTCAAGCACACATAACATATACTAAAGAGTCAAGACAAAAACGAACTAATAAAGAATGGTTCACTTTTGGATTTTGAAAACGCACGCTAACTAAATTGGTCTGATTTTTGTGCTCCTGCCAGGTCAACCCTTGTTACACTTTAGTTATATTTAGCGGCGGTTGATGCAAAACCGCCACTTTAGTTATAAACCGCCACTATATTTAGTGTTACATTGTCCTGTCATATTACGCTTTTGGGATGAGTGAGTTCATGATATGGTATTAGAGTTCTAGATCTGAAGGGTCAAGGATTCGATCCTTGGTGAACTCCAAAATCAACTTAAGTTTTTGAGATGAGTGATTTTATGACATAAGATGTTTATTATCCCTAGTATCCGAATAGTTATTCTGGATAGTATGTGTGATGTTCATTTTATTCATGGACCAAATATTTAGCCCATTGTATACATTGTACACTTAGGTCATTGACTCCCTAACACTACCCTATCTACAATTAGTAAAAATTTACACACTAGTCTATTTCGTATGAAACCCACCCTGTTTCTATT
>NC_029772.3:1443821-1459192 GCF_000817695.3 Arachis duranensis
GATTACTCATAAGTACATATTGTACTATTATTTTTATTTGACAATATTTGTTATTTTGTGTCATGACAACCGACGTTAAATCATAATAATTATTAGGAACCGCCGCCAATAAACCGCCGGTATATGCTGAAATTAGTTAGTGTAGTCTATTCTTCTCTAAATTTTAAATTATTTGGACAATATCATATTTGATATTAGTGTACTTTTTCTATAAAATGTAATACTAAATATCTTATATTACACGTAAAAACTAATTAATCACTCCGGAAAAGAGGTTTAAGAGAGGTAAATGATGATAAGTATTGCATGTATTTGGTCACCTTGGTTGTTTCCTTTTGTTGATGTAGCTATTAAAGATGCAATGGCTATCACCTTTTTTTTTTTCCTTGCATTTTGGCTTAATATTCAGCATGTAATTTAATCATCAATGAGAGTGAGACATTTCTAGAATGAAGGACACAGATCAGAATTGAAAATACTGGTCCGTCAATTGGGAACGAATGCCTCGTCATCATGTGTGACGTTGATCGTTATGTAATTGCAAATGAAAAGACGATAGACAAAATTGGAAAATTAAATAATATGTCGGAAAAGTTTATTTATATATACTACTAAAATGTCACATTCATTGTTCATTCTCTCTTTTATTTATTTATTTATTTACTTATTTCTTATCACCTTTTTTATACTCTTTTTGTCGTTATTTTTTAAAAAAGAATTCGGATTTTTTTTTCTTTTAAAGGACTTATCACATTTTATAAATGTACGAAACACATTAAATTATCTACCCATTCTAATGGTCTTTGGATTTGGTAACCGTCTCTTTCAATATATTTACAAATTTGACTACTGCATACCTAATTTATCTTAATTCTCAAAGTGACAAAGTCTCCCCTCTTTTTGTTATAGCGATTTTTATCCACATAAATAATTTTAGATAAAAATTGACACCTACAGTTGTCTACATGTAAAAGTAATAATTAAAAATTATTAGATGATAATTTAGTTAAATATATTAAATCATTTAATGATTTTTTGCTATTAACTTCATAATAGATACACAAGTTTTTACCGTAATTAAATGTCAAATCATCTAATATTTTTCGTTATTAATTTCACATGAAGATAGATACATATAAGTTTTCGCCTTAATTTGACTCCCTCTCTCTCATATTTCTTTCCTCCTCGCATACCCTTCTTCATGGTGAAACCTCTCTTATTTGGGTTGGCTCATAAGGTAACTAGGACAAAAAATATTATTTCAAGGTATAATTGAAATTTGGTAAGAAATGGTTTAGGGTTTATGGCATAAAGAGGACTAAAGTTTGTGGTTTCGCAAAATGTATAATTTATGCAATTTTTGAGATAAGAAAGGAAATGCTATACATATACTTATGAGTATTATATGTTACATATTGTTATATGGAGAACAAATATAATCATTTTAGCTCAATATTTAGTTAGTAATAATTTGAATCTAATATTAATTAGAGTTTATACAAATAAGTTAACACAATTTATACTTATATTTATTAAAATTTATACATATAATTAATAAAATTTATTTATTAAAAATAATTTAATATTTATACTGATTAAATACTGACCAAAATTACTAAAAATTAGTCCTAAATTTGTTGTATATGATATATTAGAATCCGGTGTAAATAAACCAAATAGTTAATTAGGTACGTACTTTCAAATAGCCTCTTGTACAAATCAAGTAATGTGATTGTAAAAGGATAATATGTGTTTATGACAACTAAAAATGGATTAAGGAAAAATAGTTGTAAATGAATTTTTTTAAATAGAGTATTATGTAAATTAAATATTTATAAAGGTGAGATATATTTCGCGCAATTATTTATTTATTTATTTATTTATTTATTTTTGTCAGGTGGATTGGACATCCCCCCAATCTTTAGGTACTTCAAATAGATTGAACAACCCTCAATCTTAGATACAAATAACACACACCTACATACTCCTCATATACTTATTAACTTTTTTTCGTCAGTTGATGTTGATAGGAGTTGAACCCAAAATCTTTAAAATGGGAAGGAAGTAGAATGCCATGTAACTTAAAGCTCATTGGGCGCGCAATTATTTTAAAAAGCACTAACGATAACCCTGTCTTAGAAAATGACTACGAAATCTAAAGTTATGATCAGCGTGGGCCTGTATTTGGTGTTTTCAGATAATTTTGAACTGCAAGTTATGGACTTGTGGCCATGAGACATGTCAGGTTCAAATCGCTATCGTGACTGCCAATTGCTGACCTCTTTTCAATGAAAAGCATACAGGTATGAGACATCATCATCAAACCACCCCCTTTTTAGACTCATTTCATTCGGCGGCTTAACCAACTCAAATAACAAGCCTAAACTGTAATTTTATTATTTTAACTCTCTAACGTTTACCAAACATTTTACTTTTATTCTTTAACATTTGCAAACAATCATTCTTAATTTCATTCTTAAGGTTGAAAAATTCCAATTTTACACCTTGAAGTTTCCAATCTTATCATTGTTTAGAAGTAAGATTAAAACTTTTCACTTATATTAAGAGTTGATTTGACTGTTCCTCCATTTCATAGTTCCATTAATGGCTATTAAGTTATGAAATGAACATCCCCTATACTATTTAGAATAACCATCCGAGTACAAGGGATAATAACTCTTGACCTTTCAGATCTAGGTCTTTAATATCATGTCATAATACCACTCATCCCAAAAGATTCAACTGATGGAAAAATGTAACACTAATAATTATATCTCTAATACTCCATAAACCTCCATTGTACACATTGTATAAATATTTCATTGGCTCCTCATACTTTCCCTATTATAAAATATAATCTCTCATTATATATTTCTTAAATAGGACCAAAAGAAAATATATTAAAAAAATATTAAATGTTAAAATATCACACTTGACAAAACTATTGAAAAGAAAAAAAAATTGAGGATCCATGCACCCCTTCCTCACCTTTTTATTTCTCCTCCCTCTCTCCTTATCACTGTTACCTCTCCCTCCTCCTCCACCTTCTATCACCGCTTTGCGGATTCAAACCCTTTTTATAGTAGAGAAAGGGCTAAATTTGTGTTCTGGTTTTTATATAATCATTTTTTAATTATATTATTTTTGGATTGAATTTGTCATCTATTTAGAGCTTTTGAAAGTGATTGATTTTAGTAGACATTAAAAAATCAATGTTGTGTTGGTGTAGAATATTAAGTCCCACATGATCTAAAATTAAAAGTCTAATAGTTATTATAAATGTGAAACAACTCTTACTTCTTGAGCTAACTTTTGAGATACATTAACCAACTTAGGTTGGTCGAGTGGTCAGCTCATTCGTCCGCTTAAACAAGTGTTGAGAGTTCGAACCCCGTGCATGCAGCAACTCATTGGCCAGCGACAAACCCTTAAATAGAACTCAAATCCGCGACGGATTAGTCCATAACCTGTCGGGTTGGGGGATACCGTTTGGATAAACCAAAAAAGAAAATAAAAACTTTTGAGATAAATTAGACCACTTTATTTCTTATATGGTATTAGAGCATCCAGTGATAATCTTTATAAGTATGAGGCAACTTTTATCTCTTTAACTAGCTAAGTGAGGTCCACTTAATTTTTTATAGAGAAAGAGCAGTAGTCTAAGAGCAAATTTGACATTTGATTTGCATGTGTTTTTTTATTGTAGTGTCTCACATCAAAACAAGTTAAAAGGTATATGTACTCTTATGTTCATATCTTTAATATCTATATCACTACGTCTCAAAATACACACTAACCAAGTAACCAAACACAACTGACAGTCCTACATAGTTCTGTGTAAGTATGGATTTCTCTTATCACCTGTTATATGGGCCTTATAATGACTGGAAAGCTTAGGCAATGCACAACATGGTGGGGCCGCTGTGACTTGGTTAGTAAGTTAAAAGTTTTGTACACTTAATATTACTCTAACCAAATGTTTATATACAAAACAGTGCTTCAAATTTAAAAGTGTGTTCTGCAAAATGATTGATCACCAAGATTCGGTTTTGATAACAAGATTCCCAATAACTAGAAATCATGTATCCTGGACCAATTAGATTCTAGTATACTCTAAACTAGTAACAAGAAGCCTTGCCTTTGTAACATTGGCGCGTGGTTCACAAAATGTTCCCCTTTCTTGGCGCAAACATAATGCGTCAACATGTAACTATCACGCTCTATGGTTCCTCTTAGCCTCTAAGAGTGAAGAAAGTTCAGCGGACTTGCTTTGGATTTCTTTCAACTCCGCCTCCAAGACTTCTACCTATTTTACGTCAGCAAAACAACACAATCAAATATAAATATGCAATAACTATTTGAACCATAATAATCAAACTTTGTTATCTAGC
Organism: Arachis duranensis; assembly: GCF_000817695.3. Classification (NCBI taxonomy): domain Eukaryota; kingdom Viridiplantae; phylum Streptophyta; class Magnoliopsida; order Fabales; family Fabaceae; genus Arachis; species Arachis duranensis. The sequence goes on from NC_029772.3 coordinate 1,448,213, forward strand.
TTTTACCGTCTCGATCAACTCTATCTCCTTCATCTTGTACTCCTCAAACCTGTAGATAGAGTTTATTGAGGACTCAATTCAACGATGGAAACTTAAAATAACAAACTGCACACACACACACACACGTGTGATGGAGTCTATGGTGTCTATGGTTATAGTGTCTATGATGCCTATACAAGTGTTGTTTAAATTAATGTCACTTTTTCTACATTTTGATCATGCTTTTTCTTTAATTTTTTAAATTAAAAAGCATTTAAATAGTAAAAAAAAAAATGTTGCATTAATTTCAGTAACACTTTTTACGACACCAAAGCCACCATAGCATGCACTATATATATAACAGAATTCATTCATTTTACGTATTTCGTTAAATTGCGGGCAAAAATATCATCTGTCTCTTGTCTTTGTATTTCTGTCTCAGAACCCAAGTGTAACTTCAGGGTGGTCATTATAATCAACCAAATTGTTAGATCAAAATTACTATCATGTTACGCTTGCATGCTGAACTTCATAAAGTAAAAAATTACTATCTAATGCAATACTACCAGAGAAAGTTGTTGTTCTAATTTTTTACATTTGAATAATCAAGTAAAAGTGTGCACCTAGACAATAGCTATTGCAGGGATTAAAATGAAAAAAAAAAATATTGGTTTGTATCCACAAACAATTTGAAATGATATTTACCTCATGAAAAGCTCTATGTTCTCTTCACAGATTTTATCAATAGAAATGGATCCCGCAGTTACGACAGACGTTGATATCTTATCCGACGTACCCTGTTAAAAGAAACAATACATGATCTTGATCCATAAAAACTCATATGCTTATGCACGGAAAATAAAAAACATAACCTGCTCAGAAGATTCATACAACACAATATTTTTGTTGGTTTGGTTGAAAGCAAGTCAACATTTTACATAGGCATTCCTAAGCCTAGAAAAGGGTGACGGTTTCTTTTTTTCTAGTATGCAACCACTATCAACCAATTCAAATAAGGCTTGGTTCTGGGGACTTATGAAATTTGTTTTCTACTATTATCTTGAGAAATTATTATATATTCCCATCATGACAAAATTATACTCATTCCATTTAGAACATGACATCTCAGCTACATCTCATGGTAGATGTACAACTCACTTCCTTTATCCAACCTTGGATTTTATGTTTAAATTAGAAGGCAAAAGATCCAACTATAAATCGTAGTTGCAATGCCAATTTGAATGAAATGAGCACAATCTCACATAACAATCCAAGAACATTTAATAATTCTCCTTCTCATAACTTTGTACCCAGTTACAAGATCTACAAAGAAAACACAAGCATAGAAACAACTATGGACATGCTCCAACTTTCTAACAGATTTTTTTGGTTAAGATTCACACCAATCAAATTATTATTTCTTCCGAGTTAGGTTCATATAGAAGCCAATACTGCATGTTACCCTATATCAGATAAAAGACTGACACACTGCTTTTGCAAACTACATCAGCTACTTACATGTTGCCCCTGATTCAATGGCCGCATGCCGTTTTCTGGAAGATTCACAATTGAGTAATCTGAACTTGGATTTTCTCCATGGCCAGCTACAAAATTAATTTCCTCTTCATCATCAAGCAATTCAATCTGAGGATAAGTTGACCGTCGAGCAGACTTTTGAATTTGGCGCTCCTTTTGCGCACTTTGTGACTTGAAATTTAGTGGCTGATATCCGACCAAGTGACAGCAAGCTTTCCTGTCTAGTCCGAAACGAATTTCACCAAATGAATATCAACATCATAATATGAGAGGAGTACATCATTTAAGTAAAAAAAATTTCGATCTTAATATATGGATATTCTAGAAAAGACATATCAAAAACCTCTTACGAACATTTACAGTATCATCTATTAACAGCATACTAGTCTAGATTTTTTGGAGACCTAATTGTCTTGCATAAAAAATTCTTAGGAACTTATTTGTCCAACGTTCACATTAAAAATTTGACTGAAAGCAATTAAGAGACCAATCTGTCTGACAGGAGTAATTTTCGAAGTCTTCTAGAGAATAAAAACTTGTTGAAAACAGAAATGTTCAATCTAAAATTCGTTGAGGACCAATTTGGACGTTTACTCCTTTTTTCCCCCTTACATCACAAAATTCCTCAAGGAGTAGCTAAAACGAGTAGCTTCTTATAAAAATCAGTTTTCAGCATTTTTCAGGTTAATTAATTAATTAATAAATAAATAAAAGCAAAACAACTTCTTTGAAAATCAGAAACAAAAATGCACACTAAAAATGACCGAGTCAGGTTCAATGTTTCCTCTTCCCTTCCTTAGCTACATATGTACTATAAGTTTAATTATTGTTATATAAAATTAAAATAAAATATTTATTATACAGTCACAAACCAGTAATCCATCGTCATTTGTTTCAGCCTGGCCTCCATCCTTATGAAAAGCAATGATCTCTCAAAATCCTGCTTGTCGTGTGCTGGTTCCATAAAATTGGCTTCAAGAACCCCTACATATTACAATATGTCAGTAAACTAGAAAACATGGAAATATTGAAGTAAATGCAGACACAGAGGGCTGAACAGTTTTAAGAACAGGAAAATACCAACAACACCCATCCCCTTTGATGAACCATCTGGTACTACTTTCCAGAAGGGCTGCATGCTCACAAAAAGGTTAGTCACGAGACCATCAGAATTATAAATAAATAGCAAACAAATTGCTACTTAAGTCATACTTATGATAACAAACAATGTAAAGTTCTGACGTTCTGTCATTTGTCTTCACCAAAATTTAAAAATCAAGTATCAGTTGAAAGACTTAAAAAGTTAAGGTAAAAATTGAGTTTGTAGTTGAATTCATTTGTAGCTTTCAAGTTGAACATTCAACATTTCATTTCTTTGATTATAAAAGACGATACTTTCCAAAGGTCAAAAGAAAAGAAATGAAGAGTTTTCCCAAATGAGAGAAGATATAAAATCGAGTTGAAAACATAACCAGAAAAATACCTTAATTAGGCGATTTTTGTGGTACACATTAAATCCAGACACGTTAAGATTAGGAGCTTCCTTGACAAATCCAATGGTCGTATTCACAGTAACCTTAAAGAATATGAAAGAGATTAGTTTCAAATTGCAATGGGAAAGAAAAGGAGGAAAGAGAATCAAGAAACCCTTAAATTATTAGAAACAAAAAGTAAGAAACAAACCACACCAAGTGCGAGTGGAGGTCACATATTCATAAAGAATATAATATACGTCCATCACAATCAAGGCTCATCTAGATTATTTTCTCCAAATAGATCCTTTCTTAAAAGATATTTACTTTAACAAAGCAAACTTTATAGTACATTTGGATATAATTTATAAATTTTCTCAATGTCCTGGATATATTTATTCAACATATTTAAGACTAGGTAGTGGCACATGCTTTCTGCCAATAAAAAAGTCCAAATAGGAAATCAACAAAAGAAAAAATGAGAATGATGAGTTGCGGAGCCAGAGAAAAGCTTTGAGAAGAGCATGGGTTTACATAACATAAAATAAGATGGAGTACATGGAATGTCAGTTTGGTACTTAGAAGTGAATCAAGAATAATACACCATAAGTCATGAGATTTGAGTATCTATCTTATTTCCAATGTCTTAAACGACCCAGATATTATTTTAGAGAAAAACAAAGTACCACCATAGGTTAAGGGAATAAGGGTATATTTGCAATGTTTTTGGGACTACACATTGGGCAGGAATTACAACATTAGATAGAGTTGAGGTAGTACAAATTATTTAGAAAACAGTGGATCTTGCCTTAGATGTTATGAACAGGTTTGAAGAACACTTTTAGAGACCCACTTCAATAGAGTAGATCAGCTGGAAGGTAGTCCTACAACTATAGGTTAAGGTAAATCTAACAAAACTAGAGGGCATTATGAGCAAATTACTTAAAGAAATTTAAATAAAATGGTCTAAAGATAGATATGATTCATGACAGATGTTGTGATACTAATTTATAATGAGATAATGTTAAAATATCTTCATTTATGGCTTCTCAAAGAAATCTTTCAGTTCTTTTCTAGTAATTTTACTTTTAAAATTTACCTAGCATGTCAATACAGATTAAAAGTACATTTCTTATTTAAACAAATATTTGTACTAAAATAATGGCACCCAAATAAACAAATAGTACATAATAATACATAGGACTAGAACACCGGTAAGTATAATGAACACAGGATTTATAAAGGGTATTTTTAATCTAATGGTTGGAAATCAAAATCCCAAGTATTCAGCATTCAATACACTATATATTTGCTTTGGAAATCCTTTAAACACAATATTATTGGGAGGACTCCTGTAATGAGCCACTTATTCTGGATTTATATGAAATGAATGCTTCAATTTATCAATGAACAAATTTATGAAAACATGATGAATATCAACAAGTTATGTCATGCAGGCTTTCAGTTTATATTTTATCAACAAAATGATATTTCATGAAGTGTATCAATTTTCAAGGTAGTGCTACATGAAATTCCTTTTTATGGAATTCAAAATCTGAACTCTCATATCATGGGCCTCACCTCCTTTGCTGCTGCGGCTAGCTTGGGCTTGTACCTAACAATTTCAGAATGCTTTAACTCATCTGCAATGTTAAACTGATTCACAGGTTTTCCCCTTAATATGATTTTGAAGTTGGAAAATTTTCTCAGGTACAACATTGAAACATACACCTGAAACATTTAAAGGGTAAATCAGAATATACATATATACACACACCCCCCCCTGCAGCAGATAATTAAAATTGTTGAAAAGATTCGGCATATAACATTTACCCTTAATGAAAAACGGAGGCGGTAAGAAACATGCGACTGAAGTTCAACAACTTTTTTCTTCAATTTTTTCACTGTTCCACCCTGATTAGCCTCATCTCTCAGCATGATATCCTGAACAAAGTTAAAGCAGATCGTGACTGCTGTCATGTTGATGAATGATATCAAAGTAATTAAATATCTAAGGAAACTCCTAGCATGCAGAAGTTCAGATGCACAGACTACCACTGCACTCACTGGTCACTGCGACATGAATGCATTGACAACAACATTAAGTTCAGAAGTTATATATTTCCTAGGACTGGGTATGATATTGAAACTCAAATAACCCCAATAATACAAGCTGCAGTTATTTCAAGGAAAAATATTCTTATAAAAATGAGGCCTTGTCCTCCTGAACCTTTGATATTCATCCTTTGTCAATTGCGAGAAAACTGTTTTATCAAAAATTCAATAAATAAATTCGTTGGCAGCCTCCCTTCTCTTTTTCTCAATTTCTCTAAAGTAAAGATACATTTCAAGACATGCTAACAAAGATATATTTGTATATTTTTCTGCTAACACTAACAGTAAAGAGTTAGATTAAGTCCCCCACTTCCCCCTCCCCCTCCAAAAGAAAGGGAAAAAAGAACAAATTTAATATATCAAAAAGATGCACAACATACCTCAGCATCGTCATCAAAACTCAGTTCATATATCCCTTCATCATTCAACCACAAATTATATATTATGATTTTGGTTCCATGAGATCCTATATCATCAAACTGAGAAGTAATATAAATAAACTTATCAGTAAAAGGAGGCACAAAACTTGACAACTTTATCAAATGTAGAACAAAGTGTATAAATATGACTGACAAATTAAACTTAATGCACAAATCATCTGCTGCTAGAAGCGCAAGTGTTTTAGTGAGAAACTGAGAAGTCGTATCAGCATCATAGAAAAACTAAAACGTTATTAGACCCAACCACAGTAAGCAACTAACTGGTTTTTCTCTTCCTTTTCAATATACACACACAAACGAAAAAATAAATAATTTAAATTTAAAAAAGAAAACAGCGGCAAACTAACTTTTTCTAAGTGTCCAAAAAATATCATCGCACACAGAATCAAGATGAAATTCCTTGGCTAGCATACAGAATCAAGTGAAGGACGTTTTGGAAAGGTTGCGTATGGCCTGTATTAAGAAGGTAAAATCTTGTGGCAACAAGCAAACAAAGCTACAACTGTTGTATATGGTTGGACTATGAGTCGGTTTGGATTGGCTTTTGAAAAAATACTTTTTTTTTTCATTTTTTTTAAAAAGATTTTTTTAATAGATAAAAGCTATTTCACATTTGGATAGGCTTTTAAAAAAAATTTCAAGTATTAAAAACGCCTTTTGCTTCTGTTTTTTTCTAAAGCAAGGTATTGTTAACTTTTAGAAAAAGCAAATAATTTGCCTTTTTTAAAAGATGTATCCAAAGAGGTTTAAAATTGAACAAAAGTACTTCAATTTGAAAAAAAAATACTTTTTTTCTCCAAAAAAGCCAATCCAAACCAACACATAACTAGTATCTTTAAGCCAGTCTCTTTGGCACAAAAGTTTATTTGCAACAAGATCCTGGCTTGGCTCTCACTGGAGTGCATATTTTTTGCACAAACTGCTCCATATTACATGTTTCTCAGGCATTGTCCCTTTCCAAGATCAGCTACTAAAGTATTACCAAAAAAGAAAACAAAAATAAAAGATAACTCATCCAGAAAAACCAGAGTCTTCATTCGATAAAGCTTCAACAAATATACACTTATACAGTAGAATGATACAAACCTGAAGCATGAGCTCCTCCTTTGATGTGAAGGGAGACCAATCAAGAATTGTTTGCAAGTTAGCTGACCAATCATCATGTGAGCTATAAATAATTGGCTCAGCCCAGTTGCCAGATATATCAAAATCTATCTAAAAGGAGGAAAAAAACGAAACAAACCATAAAAATATAAAATAAAAAAATGAAAATTTTCAGTACTTAATATTTGAACATTTGAAAAGAAAGTATCACCATTGGAACAATCACATCATCTTGCCCAGTTATCCGCAAAAAGGTATAAGATAGAAGACCCACACTTTGTGTGGCCCGGCTGAAAGACAAAATATAGGAAATGCAAAACAATAAACTCTTATCAACAACTATTAGGTCCAAACCAAAGAACATTAAGATCTCGTTACACCAGCATAATAAAACTAACACGAGTTTTGCAGAGAACTGAAATAGTTCATGAACATAATTCGTACCCTATAAATCTATATGTGTGCACACTGCACCTGCACCCAATTATCAGTAACTATGAACCCGAGAAAATTCTATTACTAGATGACATCTTATTGCAATAAAATGGAAAAACAAGAAACAAATAAGTTTAATGAGATGAGAATGAAACATTGTAGTGCAGCAGAGACACTACAAGGAACTGAGGAAGATAAAAGAAAATGTACAGTATAATAACGACTCTTATGAAACAAGAAGAGTATAACACCCATTAAGAAGATGACAAAAAAAGTTGGTTTGTTAAGGAAAGGAGACAATAAACAAAGTTTACAACATTAAAATTAAGTGTCTATAAGACAAAATATACTTCACAGAACTGGCAGGGAGAGAGCTCTTCTCTTCAGTCCTCACAATACTTGTTTTTCAAGTTCCTAGCTTGTTGCAAACAATTTAAACACCAAGCCTAAATCATTATGTCTCAATTTGAGGTGGTACAGTTCAAAGATGACTGAGGCTGTTTATTTACAGTGACAACAGATATCTTTTCAGTGATAAACAAATGTATGAACTAAAATTTCTTACCCACCAGTTTCCTGAGACCTAACTACACTGGTGTTCATGCTTTTTGTTTGTATGTGTGCTTTCTCCCTTATGTTTGTGATGCTTGTGTCAATTTTATTTTCTCAAAATATCATTTTGTTTTATTGTTCTTGACATGGTATAGACTGACAATGTTTCATAGGACTACATGCTAAACAAGAGAATAAGCTGAATGTCATGGAGATAAAGATGCTAAGATAGATGAGTAGGCACAAGATTAGATAGGACTAAAAATGAGTGAATTTGAGAAAGGAAGGTACCCTGAATGTTTTGCACGACTAAAAACAATAACATCGGCACCCAGTCTCATAGTACTAGTCTTGAATCCATTGCCATCTACAACAACACAAGATGTAACTTATTTTATAAAGAACTAAGGTTTCAACATAAGATACTTCCATAATGTAAAACAATGAGTAAATACTAAGGCCAAAAAAAATAAAAATAAAAAAGATAAGAAACTTAATAGCACAACTATATTGTGTTATAGAATCACTATATATATCATTCATTTTTCCTTTGTCTTCCTGAAACAAAGGAAAGCTCATTCCATGACACCAAGATGTCTAAGCCTGCATATTGGACTAAAGAAATTAGAGAAGTCGGAAGGAACAAAATAACCATGTAAGGATATAGCTATTTAACATCGTCAGTTAGATCAACAGCAACATGCATCATTATAATTATAAGCTAGAAACATATATCAAGAACATGCATCCTTATAAGCTAGAATCATATACAAAAGAAAATATTAAGGTAATCAAGACTTTACAAGGTATATCCGGAACATATATACAAAAAAGGGAAGATCATTACATTGTCCTATTGTTGTTTTTGACTTCTTTGAGGAATATCCCAAGCTCATGCATTTCCGTATTGCTTCAGGATCCATTCCACCACCATCATCTGCAAAGGAAACATGAGCTCTGTTTTTTTTTTTTTTCGGCATAGCCAACTAAAAGGACTACAACAGTAAAAATTACGCTTGTTTAAATAGCTTACCTATAAAAGATAATGCTGGCGAATTATCCTTCATGATATCAATCTTATCAATCTTTACAAAGGTTGCACCATTTTGAATCTAGAAGTACAAAGGAAATTCAGAAACTATTCATGTCATTTCTACAAAAGCAACAGTGTCAAAATAGCTTATTCAGAAGCTCCAACAAAATGGCAACTAAAAACATTTTCTCTACTTAAAGTAAGCAACAACAATAAACTATGTGTTATGAAACTGGTAATAGAGGTGCAGAAGCAATGAAATACACAGTATAATAAGAATTAAAGGAAATTATGCAACTGTTAAAATTATGTTATAAAACTTAAATCATACCTCATCAACGGCATTATCCACCAGTTCAGCAATTGCTGCCAACAAAGAAAAGCACACATGAATAGAAGTGTAATTTATGATAAACAAGAAGTCTACAATTAACTATCAAACGCATAACACAAAGAAGTCTTCACTTCATGCTGAAAAAGAAAGGGATAAAAAATTAAAAGATTCCAAAACATTCTTCTTGCTATCCAAAGGCAACTTGACATCTCATCATTTTCTTTTCGCTTTTCCTCTCATTAGAGGGTAAGTCTTGGCACGATGATAAGGTTCAAATTCTATAAATAAGTCTTTGGATGACAGCTCAACATTTTCATTTTGGAAAAACCCAGTCTTAGAAACAATCTGGGGAAACAATCTAAAACGTGACATCATGGCATTCAGAAAGAAGGTTTTCAAGATACTGCTATTACATTGTTCACATTTCATAAAGTCTAAAGAGCATAAGTTGCTATGCAGCTTAACCTGACTCAAGCAACCAAATTCTCAAGTGGTTACAACCAAAACTGCTTCTAGCAAACATATTTTCACATATTTGCCTAAATTTTATAAAATAACTAATAATAATCATCATAATAATAACAATAATAATAATTTTTCAGCCATTTTGAAAAAGCTAAGCATTGTAGCTATTGATTCAAATAAGTTCAGCTTTTTCTCAACAATATAAAAAATCAAATTGTAAAAATGTTTTTCAAATAATCAGAACTAAACGGATTTATTTTTCCACTTTTTTATACAACACTACATTTTAAATTTTGCTCGAGAAAGACTAGCTTGAGGCTATGGATGGCCCCAAGGACATCTGTTAAAGAATTAAAAAGTGGTAAGTTATCATAGAAAAAATAAATTATGAAACTAACAACTTATTTATTTTACTTAGCATTAGTGCCCTAACACTAATCCTGAAATAAAAATTGGAGAAACTATCACAAGTAAAGTGTTTTATGCGTCTTGGTGTATCATATAAGATAATGGAGAAATTGAAGAGATGTTAAACATAAGGTTCAAGCATGTCAGTCAAAATGACTGAGTGCATCTGGTTTTTATACTTGAGAGAAAAGTACCTTCAAAACTTAAGTAAATTTTATGGCACTGTCATTAAACCAGCTATTTTATACATAACAGAGTATTGGACGATAAAGGGGGAAGATGACATAAGTTAACTGTGGCAGAGACAAGGATGCTAAGATGGATGAGCGGCCAATTGTCGAAAAGATGGTAGAATCTTGTCTGATTTGGACATATGGGGAAAATATCGACATAGCATAAGTTAATTAGGGTGGTGGATGAGATGGAAGGTAGACTAGCGAAATGTGTAAACAATATAGACATGATCATGATAGTACTCAATGACATCATTTGATCCGTGTAATTGACTATACTTAGTGGATAAGGCTTTATTATTGTTATTGTAGTGCCCTAACACAAATGTTAGCAAACCCTAGTAATAGAAAACGAGAAAGTGTATGCATAAGATGAAAACAAGTGATTCAAAGAAAGCACACCCCCAAAAGCCCACTTATGCGAAGTTGCGTTGGAATGCAGAAACTTGGGATGAACTCGAGCATGCTCCAGGTGACCTGCAATTAGGGCAAAATCAGTGACAGACCTAATGTGAACTTAAAACTAAGACCAAAATACATAAATAAATAAAAGAAGAAGAAGAACAAGAAGAATATACAAAATGAATAGTAACAAGCAAAAGAAAACAATTCAAAAGAAAAAAAAAATAGAAAGGAGTGTAAACTGCAGTTTTGGAACGTTAAAATGGTGGTTTGAATAAAATGAGAGGGAAATTAAGATGCTTAAGGGTTGTGTGTTTGTGCCTTCAAAGGGTGCTGGCTTCGAAGAGGGACCAACGACGTAGTCCCCGGCCTTCCAGAAGCTTCGAAAACGAATGGTTTCTCCTTCGTAGGCTGACAGCGCTGAATTTGACGCGCCAGTTTTCTGCCGCTGAAGCTGGGCTTGTGCGGTCGA
>NC_029772.3:1459247-1461626 GCF_000817695.3 Arachis duranensis
ATGGGGGGCGTGCGGCCGAGGCCACAGCATCTTCGTAGTCGCTTGCGACTTCGACGACGGGGAGGTCGACTTTATCTGAGTTGCGAGTGAGAGACATGGCCGTGGAAATTGGAAGTGTGTGAACTACTCAACTCCGAAATGAGGACCCTGACTCCCTCGAGAATTTTGGACACAAAATTGGGAACGAATCCTCTCAAATTTTTTTTTAACAACTGAAAGAGTAAATGAGATCTTTCACCCTTAATAAAGATTTATTTTGATGAGTTTTTAAAAAAATATTTTTTTATAAAAAAATAAAAATAATTTTATGTTTAAATATTTCATGCAAAAAGATCTTTTTATCTATCAATTATGTTTGGGTATAACAATATAAAAATATTTTTTTGTTTATTTATTACATTTATCAATTATATTTGAGTATGATGATATAAAAGTAATTTTTTGTTTATTTATTACATAAAAAATATCTTTTTTTAAATATCTTTTAAAAAAGATATAAATTATAGTTTCTTAAAAAAAGATGTTTTTTTATCTAGTATTTTTATTTTTACTACTAGAAATTTGTCAAACACGTTAAAAAATAAAAAAGAAACTTATTAAAAAAAGATTTTTTTAACAAAATAATAGCACTCAAACAAACACTTATAAGTAGGATAAAAATAAATATAAAACATTAATAAAAAATTAAAAATCATACTTTACACTCTCAATTTTTTAATAATTGAAATAATCAAATAATCTATTTCCAAAAATTAGACAGTTAGCTAAACTCAATGACTAGAGGAAACTGAGTAAGTTAGGCCAGGCCTCGCTTTAAAAGGGTTAGGTGTATAACAAAGTTTATTAGATCTATAATCCAATTAGTTCCTACTCCCTACTCCTACTTCTTAATTTAAATATGGAAGCGGGCTATTCTAGGAGGTTTAAGGTGTTTTACACAGCTGTAGTGTTAGATTAAAGAAATTGGACGATTCAAATTTAGAAAAAATAATTGAATTTGTTTGATTTAAGGTACACAAATCAAATCGTTTGATTTGTGTTCTCCCAACCACATGTTTCACATGCGTTGGTCTCTGATACGATGATACCTTTATACGAACATGACCCCCTTTTCTAAAGTCTTCCTCTCTCTTTTTGAAGTCTTTTTTTTTTCAACATCAGTCACTATTTTTTCTCTTTTTTTTCCGCTATAACTCTTTTTTAAACCTTCAAAAAAAATAATTATAATGTTAAGGAAGTAAAAATGTAAAAATGTTAATTATACTGAATTTTATATTATTATTGTGATAAAAGTGGATGACCATGGATAACCACGCAAGACTTAGGTGGATTTCATTCTCAAGACTAAATGAATCCATTTATAAGACAAATGGAAATAAATGAAAGTTAAAAGAGGTATCATTTTTCATGTATAAATAGCAAGCATCCTCGTATACTTTTACACACAGCAATAACAAATATTCCTACTTTTCTCTTCTTTCATATATTATTATAAAGTCTGTTCCTATTTCTCTCTCTCTCTCTTTACAGTGAAAAGCAAGTAATAAGAAATCTATTCTCTCTTTATGTTACAATCAAATACTGTTCTCCTTATATTTCTACTACAATTCTTTCTCTTCTTTTATTTTATAAGTATTTTAAATTCTATTTTCTATTACTCTTTACATATAATATTAATAGCAATATTAATCATCTTTATTATATTGAGATAGTAACAATAAATAAATGTAATTCTCTCTCTCTTTATTTTTAATACTTCTTTCTATCTTTGTATATATATATATACAATACAACATATAATATTATTATATATATTATAATAATATGAAAGAAGAGGAAAGTAGGAATATTTGTTATTGCTGTGTAAAAGCATACGAGGATGCTTGCTATTTATACATGAAGAATGATACCACTTTCAACTTTCATTTATTTCAATTTGTCTTGTAAATGGATTCATTAGATCAAATTTTAGGAATACTCAGGTAATATTTTCATTATGTCGAAGCTATCTCATCTTGAATTCAATGCTCTTGATATATCTGGAAACAATTATTTATCATGGATATTAGATGCTGAAATCCATCTTAATTCAATGGATCTTGAAGATACCATTAAGGCTGAAAATAATGCATCCCAGAAGGATAAAGCTAAAGCCATGATTTTTCTTCGTCGTCATCTTGACGAAGGATTGAAAAATGAATATCTTACATTAAAAGATCCTGCAGATATTTGGAAAGACCTTGAAGAAAGGTATAATTATCAGAAAACGGTGATACTTCCTCAGGCCCGATATGAATGGACGCATTTGCGTCTACAAGATTTTAAATCTATAAATGAATATAATTCTGCAATGTTTCGAATCACCTCACGAATGAAATT
>NC_029772.3:1461702-1463107 GCF_000817695.3 Arachis duranensis
GTTGTGGTGGAAAGGGCCATTGGTCACGTACCTGTCATACCCCAAGGTACCTAGTTGATCTTTATCAAGCATCTTTGAAAAAGGATGACAAAGGAAAGGAAATAAATTTTGTTTCAAATGATGCTGAGAACTCCACCACTCATTATGATGTATCTTATTTCTTTGAGGATCTTGAAGGAAATATTGGTCATTTGATCAATGATGGAATAGTTTAATATGTGGGATTGTGAAGTATCTAAGTAAATAAATAATGTAAAGAACTTATTGTTAAGTTTTATTTTCTATGTATTTAAGTTTCAAATGTGATGTACATAAATAATGAAATATTAATGTTTATAAATTTTGAAATCATTAAATGTCTTATGTTTTAAAATAAAATTTTAGTATATGATATTATTGTTGTGTACAGTGTTTCTTAGGAAAATAATTCCAATCAAGTATTCAATTTAACTGTACATGCTACTCATTTTATTATTATTTGTTTTTGAAGAAAGCATACTACTCATTTTATTATTATTTGTTTTTGAAGAAAATGGCAAGGATATGTAATGAAGATGTATGCCTTGCGGATAGTGCAAGTTCGCACACTATTCTCAAAAGTGATATATATTTTACCCATCTTGTGCCAAAAGAGGAATATGTTAATACTATTATTGGCTCAGGTAATGTGATTGAAGGCTCCGAAAGAGCTATAATTTTGTTTCCTAGAGGAACAAAATTTATAATAAATAATGCACTATTATCTACCAAGTCTCTGAGGAACTTGTTGAGTTTCAAAGATATTCGCCGAAATGGATATCATGTTGAGACAATAAATGAGGAAGATCATGAGTATTTATGTATCACAACTCATGATTCAAATAAGAAAGTTATATTAGAAAAATTACCCTCACTTTCATCTGGGTTGTATTATACCAAGATTAGTGCAATTGAATCACATGCCACTGTAAACCAGAAGTTTACTAGCCCAAATGAATTCATAACTTGGCACGACCGACTGGATCATCCGGGAACAACCATGATGAGGAGAATTATTGAAAACTCTCATGGACATTCACTAAAGAACCAGAAGATTCTTAAAATTAGTGAATTTTGTTATGCTGCATGTTCTCAGGGAAAGTTAATTTTAAAGCCATCACCAGTAAAGATTGGATTTGAGTCCCCTGAATTCCTAGAATGGATTCAAGGTGATATATGTGGACCTATTCATCCACCATGTGGAACTTTTAGATATTTTATGGTCCTGATAGACGCATCTTCGAGATGGTCACACGTGTGCTTATTATCTTCTCGCAACCTGGCGTTTGCGAGATTACTGGCTCAAATTATTTGATTAAAAGCACAATTTCCAGAAAATCTAATCAAAGCAATTCATCTTGATAATGCTGGTGAATTTACTTCCCAA
>NC_029772.3:1463251-1464137 GCF_000817695.3 Arachis duranensis
GGTTAGCAGAATCACTTATTAAACGCCTCCAATTGATTGCTAGGCTCTTACTTATGAGAACAAATCTCTCAACCTAGTTTGGGGGCATGCTGTTTTACATGCCGCAGCACTTATTCGTTTGAGGCCAACGAGTTATCATCAGTTCTCTCCTATGTAATTAGCTTTTGGCCAGCAGCCAAATGTTTCCCATTTAAGAATATTTGGGTGTGTGACATATGTTCCCATTACACCACCTAATCGTACCAAAATGGGACCCCAAAGAAAATTGAGAATATATGTTGGATATGATTCTCCCTCTATAGTGAGGTATCTTGAGATACAAACTGGAGATGTATTTAAAGCCCGGTTTGCGGATTGTCATTTTGATGAATCAAAATTTCCAACATTAGGGGGAGAGAATAAGCTTCCTGAAAAGAAACTTAACTGGAATGCATCATCGTTGATGCATTTAGATCCTCGATCAGGGCAATGTGAACTGGAAGTTCAAAAGATTATACATTTGCAAAGAATAGCAAATGAATTGCCTGATACATTTTCCGATACAAAGAGGATAACCAAATCTTATATACTAGCGGAAAATGCCCCAAAGAGGATTACCAAATCTTATATACCAGCAGAAAATGCCCCCATTCGAATTGATGTCCCAGTAGGACGAGTAGCCACTGAAGCAAATTCACGCCAGAAGCGTGGCAGGCCTGTCGGTTCCAAAGACAAAAATCCTCGAAAGAGAAAAGAGGTAAATAATATTCCTGTTGAAAAAGACATAGTATAGACACCTGCAGTTATCCAAAATTCTGATATAATATTAACACCAGAAGACGTTCAGGTACCTGAAAATTGTGAAAATGACGAGATCTCGATAAATTATGTCTTTACAGGAGAGAAA
>NC_029772.3:1464326-1483042 GCF_000817695.3 Arachis duranensis
AGAATTAGACTCACTTGCAAAACGTGAAGTCTTTGGACCTGTAGTCCGTACACCTGCAGATGTAAAACCTGTTGGATACAAATGGGTATTTGTGAGAAAACAAAATGAGAAAAATGAAGTCGTGCGCTACAAAGCCCGACTTGTGGCACAAGGTTTTTCACAAAGACCCGGTATAGATTATGAAGAAACGTATTCCCCTGTAGTGGATGCGATAACTTTGCGTTATTTGGTCAGTTTATCTGCATATCATAAACTGCATATGCATTTAATGGATGTGGTAACAGCCTATTTATACGGCTCATTAGATCGGGATATCTATATGAAAGTCCCTGAAGAATTAAAGATATCTAAACCGTCCAATGAATATTCGCAAGGGTTATACTCAGTCAAA
This sequence comes from Arachis duranensis, assembly GCF_000817695.3. Lineage (NCBI taxonomy): Eukaryota > Viridiplantae > Streptophyta > Magnoliopsida > Fabales > Fabaceae > Arachis > Arachis duranensis. The sequence continues at coordinate 1,464,718 of NC_029772.3, forward strand.
TTGCAAAGATCTTTATATGGTCTAAAGCAATCTGGACGAATGTGGTATAATCGTCTTACTGAGTATCTGGCCAAAAACAGATTCAAGAATGATGATATCTGCCCCTGTGTTTTCATAAAGAAAACTGCATCTGGATTCATTATTATTGCTGTGTACGTTGATGATTTAAATATCATTGGGACTCCTGAAGAGATTCCAACAATTATAAAAACTCTAAAAGAATAGTTTGAGATGAAAGATCTTGGAAAGACTAAGTTTTGTCTCGGCCTGCAGATTGAGCATATAAAAAGTGGGATCTTTATTCATCAAGCAACATACACAGAGAAGATCTTGAAGAGATTTTATATAGATAAGTCACATCCATTAAGTACTCCAATGATCGTAAGATCTTTGGATATGAAAAAGGATCAATTCCGTCCTAAAGAAGAAAATGAAGATATCCTTGGTCCTGAAGTACCATATCTTAGTGCCAATTGGAGCGCTAATGTATCTTGCTAATAATACACGACCTGATATATCATTTGCTGTGAATTTACTAGCAAGGTATAGTTCCTCACCAACCAGAAGACATTGGAGTGGAGTCAAACAAATCTTTCGATATCTTCATGGAACGGTTGATATGAGATTGTTTTATCCCTATGGATCTAAGTCACAATTAGTTGGCTATGCAGATGCCGGATATTTGTCTGATCCACATAAAGGAAGATCTCAAACAGGATACCTGTTCACATATGGTGGTACAGCTATATCATGGAGGTCCACGAAACAGACGATAGCAGCAACCTCCTCTAATCATGCTGAAATACTGGCGATTCAAGAAGCTAGTCGCGAGTGTTTTTGGCTGAGGAGTCTGATTCAATATATTCTGTCATCATGTGGACTGATTGATCATAAGATAGCTCCAACTGTCCTGTTTGAAGATAATACAGCATGCATTGCTCAACTTAAAGGCGGATACATCAAAGGCGACAGAACAAAGCATATTTCTCCCAAATTCTTTTTCACTCATGATCTTCAAAATCAGGGGACAATTGATGTCCAACAGATCCGCTCAAGTGACAATCTGGCTGATTTATTCACAAAGTCACTCCCAAAATCCTCCTTTGAAAGATTGGTACATGAGATTGGGATGCGCCGATTTCGAGACATTAAATGATATCGACAAAAGGGGGAGACTGTACTCTTTTTTCCTTGGTCAGGTTTTTTTTCCCATTGGGTTTTTCTTGACAAGATTTTTAATGAGGCAGTCCCTATCACTAAAGGATATTGTACTCTTTTTCCTTCACTAAGGTTTTTTCCCACTGGGTTTTTTTTAGTAAGGTTTTAACGAGGTAATAATCCTAAATGGTCATCCAAGGGGGAGTGTTGTGATAAAAGTGGATGACCATGGATAACCACGCAAGGCTTAGGTGGATTTCATTCTCAAGACTAAATGAATCCATTTAGAAGACAAATGGAAATAAATAAAAGTTGAAAGTGGTATCATTTTTCATGTATAAATAGCAAGTATCCTCGTATGCTTTTACACACAGCAATAACAAATATTCCTACTTTTCTCTTCTTTCATATATTATTATAAAGTCTGTTTCTATTTCTCTCTCTCTCTCTTTACAGTGAAAAGCAAGTAATAAGAAATCTATTCTCTCTTTATGTTACAATCAAATACTCTTCTCCTTATATTTCTACTACAATTCTTTCTCTTCTTTTATTTTATAAGTATTTTAAATTCTATTTTCTATTACTCTTTACATATAATATTAATAGCAATATTAATCATCTTTATTATATTGAGATAGTAACAATAAATAATTATCAATTATTTCTGCTATTTTGATTATGTAAGTTTGTTTTTTAAATTTTTTTATGTAATAAAAATATTATAAATAATGTTAAAAATTAATATTGTTAATGATAATTAGTGTAATAATTAGACATATATATTCAAATTTAGTTAGTAAACATTTTAATGAATAATAATGTTTGGACTAACTAATGTAGTATATTAATAAAAAAAATATATGTTTAGAATTTGTTGTAATAATTATAAAAATTATAATTAATTATTAAAAAATTAGAAAACAGTTTACTAAAATATTTAATATGAATAATAATATCATGATTTTTTAAAATTAAAAACACATTTGAAATGATTTTTTAAAATTAAAAACACATTTGAAATAATTTTTAATTTAATTAATTAAATTTAGAGGTTAAATTATTATTATTGTGGAGTTTAATAAAATGAATTTAGTAAAATAAATTTATTTTTTAGTATTTTTAATAATTAATAATTATTGTTAGATATTTAATTAATATGTTTTGTGTAGTTAAATTTTTTATTTTTTTAATAATGATAGTTAAATAATTGATAGGTTAGTCGTATTATGCATACATGCTAGTTACTAAATTAGTTAACTAATAGTAAGTTTAGTATTAGTTTAATAAATTAGTTACTATTATTAGAAAATTATTAATTTTTAGTAGTAAATTAGTAATTATTAATTATTTGACTAATATTTTGTTATATTTTTATAGAGTTTACGGAATTGGCATGTAATTACCTACTGCTTCTGAATCGGTACAATCTAATTGTGGAAGAGCATTTATGGTTTATCAGTTTTTATCACGTTTCTTAGATTGGAATAGTTCAATGTCAAAAAGCAATGGTAAATACTCTAATCGAGAAGTGGCACCCAGACACACGGACATTTTACCTTCTAATTGGTGAGTGTGCTGTGACACTGAAAGATGTGGCTGTTATTCTTGGTCTTTCGACAAACGATTTTCTAGTGACAAAAGTGACTATTAGTAGTCACGAAACCTTAGAGGCTGAGTATTTGCATCAATTCGGGGTTGCACCGAGAAAGTCAGACTGTATAGAAAGCTTCCTAAAATTGACGTGGTTTCGGGATTTAAAAGATCGTTTACAATTGATTGATGAAAACAGCATTCAGAGGTACATGAAGTGCCACATTATGTTGTTATTTGGTATGATCTTGTTTGCACACAAGTTTGGGGCAGATGTGCAATGGAAGTTTCTACCTTTGCTTCGTGATTTTGGCAGTATCGGATAGTATAGTTGGGGATCGGCATGCTTAGCACACCTGTACATAACGTTATGTTGGGTATCTTGTTTTGACTGCAAGAAAATCAATGGTCCACTAACACTTTTACTAGTTTGGACTTGGATCCGTCTATCATTTCTTGCGCCGATTTCTAGGAAACCCTGCAGTTTTATGCCTGCAAACAGGTAAAATTATTGACTAACATGGTATTTTCATATTTAGAATGAAATTGTGTTAATGAAATAAAATCATGTTAGGTGGCGTAACTGGAAACGTGCAGATCGACGCTATAGATTTCTTAGTCATGCTCACTTTAGGAAGTCATTGGATAATCTTCAAGAAGGTTAGGTATGTTTTCATTAAATAAGTATTTGTGTCGGATTTAATGTTAATATTATTTGGCTTGTAATCATCTGTTTCTTTTATTATGTGCAGTTTTTGTGGCTTGAAATCAGACTATCCAACTTTTATTTTCAAAAATAAAAAATTTAAAAGTACAAATCGAACCTTTTTAATTTGATTAATATCAATTAAAAAAAAAGAAAAACAAAGAATAGATATTACAATAATGTGATATCAAAGAAAAACACCAAAACCTGAAATAATAGCATATTACACATATTTAATCAATATAAAAAAATAAATACTAAATCGATATTCAAAAAATTTTGAGAATAATAAAATAATATCTAATTTTATTATTTATAAATAAAAATATCAGTATAATATGTACGATGGGTTATTTGATAGACTATTTATTTGGCCTAATATAAATTAAAATTAAAAATTATCTACATTTATCCTAATTTTAAAAGTGCTAATTATTTTTGTATTAACCACCATTGTATACATTGTATACCAATTATATTGGCTTCTCACACTTTTACTTTATAAAATAACCTCCAAAAAATTTTAAAATTTAACAAAAATAACTAACCATCAATTAAATGATCAAGTCACCAAAAAAAAAAAATCTGAAATTAAGATTTAGACTTTAAAATTAAAAATTAAAGATGGCGTATTAATTAATAATTATCATAATTACAAAACGGTTGCAAATTCTGCGAGAGCATGAAGGGGCAGAACCAATTACCAGTAGGAACATGATCAATGCCGATACATTCGATGTGAAATGACGCCGGAAAGCGATCACAGAGAAGAATGAAACCCCCCGCGAGAGGGATGTTGATTATTGCAACCAGCATGAGCCTCGAATTGAGAGTGTGTGCACAAAGAACCGCAACAATGGCAGACAATACCAGAACGAAACAACTTTCCTTTCTTCACCAATTTAATATCTCTCCCTCCATGGCAGAAAACCCACGCCTCCTACGCCACCACATTGTTGTCAATCAGCCAAGAAATAATCATTCTGGGATTCCATAACGTCGGCAAATTACGATTATCAGAAGAACTTCGTGCCCTCCTTATTTTTCTAGCAGCATTAGGACTTTCACCAGAATCACGACGACGACCGCCACCGCCACCGCCACCTCCACCAGCACGTGCACAAGAACAAGCACGTACTAAATTGGATACTTGATGAGACGGAAGAGTCCAATCTTCATCATCACCGGAGTCATCACTCGGTTTCTTGCGTCTCCCAGGCCTACCACCGGTTACTTCGAATTCGTTGGTTCTTTGTGCACCCACTAAATTTGTACTTACGCAAGATGTCTCTGTGCGATAAAAGTACTCTACGGAGCATTCTAACCCTCCAAAAAGACAGGAGGATACTTTTGTTATGAAAGACATCTTGCGCGAATACAAGTTTAATTTCAGTTTAGTGTGGGTACATATGTCAGCATTTTCATCTTTTACAGATACAAATAATTATTTATTCTATATTTGACTGTTAATCATTTCTGTTAAATTTTAAATTTTTTTAATATTATTTTATTAATAACAAAAATAAAATACTATTTTATCGTATGAGTATTGTCTTTATCTGGTGAAAGAAAAACTAACCGTTTCAAATATATCGATTTTCAAATATAAGAAAGGCTTTCAAAAATAAAGAAAGGAAGAAGGAAGGAGAATAATATATCAGGCAAGGTAGATAGATATCTTCAAACTTCAATGGACAATGATATCACAATATGTTCCCAATTTGAACATAGATTTGGGGTAATCCCTAGAAATACAAGCAAAAACACAATTGCACCTCCATAACCGGTTTAAATACTGATGCTCTATAGGTACAAAATTTAAGACCCTTGGTTTCAGATTCACCTTTCTAACAATGAATTTACACACGTTAAATGCCACTAAACAAAACCTATGAACTACATTGCCTTTGGCATCACCAACATTTCACAAAAAATACACCTTCACACTGGATTTGACCTATTCAACTACTACTAAATGTACCCATTCTTCTATAATTCTCTTTGTTTTAAAATATCTGCTACTTTAAAATTTTGAATTTACAAATATTTTAAAACAAAAGAATGTTATTTATTCATTAAATCTAAGGGATTTAAGTCACTGCACAATAAATACTATTTGTGTGGCCAAATCAGCCTCTCCAATTTGTGGCGGTTGGAGCGCAAACAGCTTCAACTGATAACCGCTTCATCACCTTTGGGCACGGGTCTTGCCCAAAATTGCTGTTTGTAACTGTAACCGTGCATCTTTGTTTTCCTATACATTTCTGTGGAAATGAAACAAAAAGCTAGAAGGTTAAACTCACATGCCAAAGAAACATTTAGTTATTATTAATGGTTTTAGACACTAATTTACCAAAGCAATGATCTTCTAAACTGTTAATAACTTAAGCTTTTAAAGGTTAAATTGTGCTTCATTGTTAGGTGGAAACTCCACATGAAGTTGATAACTGAGAGCCGTTAGATGAAAATTTAGTCAAATAAATCAAATCACTTAACTACTCTCAACTATCAACTTCACGTGAAGTCGATTGCACTTGAGTTTTTACTTCATTGTTATTGTAAAGTTAATAGAGTAGGTTGTGAAACCAAGAGTAAGAGGTAAAGCACAAGCACCTTCTCTAAAATGGCGTAGGATGAGGGGGAATGACATGCTCCTTGCTCATAGTTCCCACAAGTCCCTAGAGGAGTTCCAAAGCTTGCAAATTTGATGATGGAGATGGTCTGGCCAGGGCTGCAATGCAAGTGAATCTTTGGTGGGTGGAACTCCTCTGATTTCCCAAAGCTCTCAATATGCCAATTCTTAATGTTCGGATGAAACTCCGGCACGTCGGCGCAGACGCTGCTCACTGACCTCTTCACAAGAGAGATTCTCAAAGGATTGCCTCCGAGCTCCTCAAAAATAACCAGTAGATTTTGACTTGGCTTCAACCATGACCGTGGTACATGGTACCTGAAATATTTGTGGACAAGAGTTTAAAATTATTTAGGATTCAGTGTTTAAGGTTTAGGATTTATGATTTATAAAAAATGGTGATCTTAACAAGTTTTTTTACCATCTCTGGGTTGGTTCGCCACAACCAAATTGGCACTTTGGAGGCTTAAATGACCCAGCATAATTACAGCCACTACAATTGCCATTAGCATATGTGGTCCAGTATCTTCCAATGCTCTGTCCATTAATCCATATTTGACCTTTTCCCATGCCCTCCATATCCAATGCCAACGGTTCGTCTCCTTCGGGAGCATCAAAAAAAGTCTGCAAGAGGTTTACAGAATTGTATCTGTTTGTTTAGCTAATTGTTTAGTCAGAAACTTTGCATATTTCTCTTGAATGTTACCTTGTGCCATGTTAGTGGCTGATTTCTTTGTACAACTATCGCCGATTGCATCCACTCGACTGCAGAAAAACCATTAGGAGATGCAAGATTCATGGCCTCTCCTTTCAGCCCAACCTATTAATTTGAATGCTTTAGTATATATTGTCTTGAATGTGAAATGAGCCAGCATAAGCATGCATCCAAAGTGAGATTAATTAACAAACCTGATAAGTCCATTTCTGCCATGACAAGTCCCACTTTCCTTGGTCAAGTCCATGGAGTGAAACTGGACCTAGGATTCCTGTGTTCCATGACTCATAATGTTCACCAACATTCTTTGACAACAAAAAGAAAAAGAGTTTTGTTAATGACATTGGATGTTAGGAGGGAAAAAGAAACAATCATGCTATGTGTAAATAAAAAATCAGCCACCCAATTATTTACCGGTATAAAATATGTTAAAACACAAAATGAAAATACACATTGAAAATGAGTTAAACAACAAATATATTTATACACAAATACATGATAGCTGATTTTTGAGATGCACATAAAATTTTTGTTTTCGTTAATAGCTGGGTTTCTGTCTATAGGTGACCTAATTAGCAGTTACAAAACATCATACAACTTAAAACCAACATCATATAACAAGCACCAAGTTTTGGAGCGAAAGAAACTTACTGGAAGTCCAATGGCAACACTGAGCAGAGCAATTCTGTTTGTTCCGGCACGAAGATTTACCTTGCCGGTATATGTGATTCTTCTATACTCCCTTGTTCCATAGGCAGAACCTAGTTTCAATGATATACCATGCTTGATTTTACTAAACAACCAGCAATGTGATCCTAGAAATAATAAAGTAGAACTTCATACCAGAAAGTTGACCATTGATGAAAACATGGACAGCATGTCCTGTAGACCGAACGATAAGAGTAGGGAGTTCGCCTCCATGTAGAAACGATTCGGACGAACCTATATCAATGCTGCATATACATAGTATCTAATGAGTTACAAAAATTATGTATACTCAAAAGATCAAACTTAAGAAGCTAAACAAAATTAGCTGTGACTTGTGAAGTTCAATCAGGCTCATCACCTTGTCATATACCAAAGATAGTCGCTCGCATCGCGGGTTACATTTAGCTGGTCCAGGAGAGCCGGGGCAGTGATTGTAGAGCCGCTGTCGTCTAAAGAAGACGGATCTTCATCGAAACTCTCCCATGAGAACATATGAGTACTAGTTGGCAGCATTTGCATTTGAGATGTTTGCACTCCTACCTGCAAGTAGAAGAGTAATTCATTACTAAGTTTTCGCAATTATTAAATACAGAACAAAAATACAAAATGATACGAAAATCTATCAGATTTTTGTTCCATACTTTTGCTGTATTGAAGGCAACATTCCTACAATCTGGGAGGATGCTAACGGACCAAGGTGGCAAAGTGTAATGCATGTTATTAAACATGATTCTAACTGAGGATTTTGAATCATAGTTTGAGAGGAAAGCAGCGCAATCGCCGGATTCCGTCGAGTATACATGAGCCTGGAAAAAAATTACAGATGTTACAGGGTTAGTAGAGACTATATAGAGAAGCTAATCACATGTGGGAAGCAGAATGAGTATGAAGTAATTAAGGCTAAAACCTGTTGAGAGGCTCCTAGTGAAGTAACAATTGGATCAGTTGAAACCAAAGCTCGCTCACACATCTTGATAGCTTTATGAAGCTCTTTTAAATGACCATACTTGGGTTGCCTAATCAAACCTGCAAATGTTTTTGTTGAATGAAAAAATTGTCACTGAACTCATCAACCATAGAGTTTAGGTGTTTGGGTATGTTTGTTTGAAAGTGAAAATAGAGTAAATTTTTTTTATACAGAAGTATAATGTGCAAATTCACACTACACTCCAAATTATCCACCTAAATCTTCATATTAGGATAACCATCCACACACCTAGTGAATTGAATATCGATATATCAATTGTTCACATTGTTTAATATTTTCATTGTCTACCTATACTTTTCCTTTGAAAAATCATATTGGGTTAAATATCTTTTTGATCTTATAAAATATACATTTTTTTTTGTTGTACATCTTATAATTTTTTTAAAAATAAATTTTAAAAATTGTCTATCTTGATTCTTGACATTAAAAATATTCATTTAAGTAATGAGGCAACTGATTAATATTTCTGTGGTGTGTCACATTAACAGTAACACTATTTGATGGGAATTAAAATAAATAACTTTTAAGTTTTATTGTAAAAGAATTATGAAGATTAAAATAGAAGAAGTAATATATATATATATAACGAAACCTTATTTAAGCCACTTTTATTGATGATTAGTGACTACATTATTAAATTTGCTGTTAGGAATTTTGGTTGTTACCAAGTGAATAATAGAGACGATAGCACGTAGAAAGTGCTGCATTTTAAATTCTCACCATATTCATCTAGTGGAGCATCATAGTCATAGCTGGTAGTAATGAAAGGGCCACCAGCTGTTCGTCCAAAATTGGTTCCACCGTGATACTAGAAAAAAAATGTGAACTGTCTTGGTCAAATTGCAAAAATTAAATAGGTTCCATCATTATCATCTTGTCAATATAATTTTCCAAATTTAATGAATTTACTTTAAATAAACTAACCATGTAGTAGTTTACAAAGGACCCTCCACGTATTATAAATCTAGCAACCGCAAATGCCAAATCCTGTACGGGTCTTTTGTGAATTGGACCTCCAAATTCCGTAAACCTGCATATATTATCATGCAGCAGGGTCCTCATTATTTAATATAAATTATAGATTTAATAGTGATTTATTTTATTACTTTATAATTTTTCTCATTTTAAAGGAGGTGTGACTGATAACTGAAAAAGAAAATGTTTACCAGCCACTCCAAGCCTCTGTCCATATCATTGGCTTATAGGGTCTATTGGGAGTGAACTTGTCACAATAGAAGCCATTGCACGTGTTTATCTGTTGTCAAAACACATTAGTTTAGTTGCCGTACTCCTTTTGAGAAATGTATTACAACTAATTTTGGATCTTTATTTTATTTTAGAGCAATGCTAGGGACAGTAACACTTGTGATTGGTAGCCATCAATTAGTCATCAATGATGATTTGATGGTATAAGATTGGTGTGAAATTTCATCCAATGACTCACCTTTTTCTGCTGGTTATATGCTAGCCAAAATACAATAAAATTACTGGCCCCTTAAATTTTTCTTTTATTTTATATTATATTTCTTGTTATATCTCAGCCAACACATTAGAAGTAGTTAGTTATATAGTGCATATAAAGTTTAAGGATTTGGATTCTCTCAAGTTTGAATTTCACTTTAAAGAGTAAAATGTGATTTCTTATTATTTATTTTATAGGCGGGACTAAGAGTAAATATGAGAGAGAAACCATTTAAAGTAGAAGATCACACTTTACCCTTTAAAATAAAAATTCAAAATTTAAAAGATCCAAATCTAAAGTTTAAATATTATTAATTTTAACATAATAATATAAATTTTAAGGAGTTAAGATTTAAATTAATCTATAAAATTTCATTTATACACGAATAAAACTTCAAAGATCAATCCAAATCTTGAATATTTGACATTTCGACTTTTAGTATATCATTGAAGATTTTATTTATGCTGATCACCTTCGAAGTTACAGATTTAAGGTTGCGTTTGTTTTTAGAGATAGGACAGAACAGAACATGACACTGAGATGGAGACAATAAGATAAAGACACTAAAAATTATTTTCTGTGTATTGTGTTTGGATATGATGTATAAGTGATAAAAATAACAAGTTAGGATGCTACTAAAAAAAGTTAAAAAACTCACCACTGGATCTGGTGCATCCTCTTCCTTGCACATGACCCATGGGACTCCTGTTCCCGTCTGAATCGCCATTTTAGCAGCCCAATTAACATAGTTTCGGCCAGCTTCTCCAAGTAACTTACTCTGGGCCCCATACTCATTCTCAATCTGGACCAACATTTTGCACATGCTTCGTTATTATTCCCAGATCTACTCTTGAGTGAATGTGAATCAAAAGTTACAGCTACTCTACTACCACTTTTTTATTTTATTAGTGCTGGACATGAAAAATTCTCTCATAACAGCTACTACTCTAACAATTAATGACAATCAATTGCAGAATAAAATACAAGAAGAAGAAAGTATACCTGAGATAGTATGATAGGGCCACCTTGGGATTCAAACAGACCCTCACTCTTCATCATTCCAACAATCTTCTCAGTAAATCCTTGCATTGCCCTCTGCAAATCAAATTCTCAATTGAAAAATTCAATTCATAAGAAGATGTTGAACTCAATTATGTGACACACCTTGAAAGGTTCATTGTCTGTTCTGAAGCTTATTCCAGGAACATACTTCAGCCACACAGGAAATCCTCTATATACAACCAAAAAAAAAATGATAAATAAAATTAAAGATTAAATTAAAAGTTGTAAAAGTAGTAGTGGAGAATCGAAGGTACCCGAAGTTCCATTCAGCACAGACATAAGGTCCAATGCGAAGATGAGCGTAGAGACCAGCTTTCTGTATTATCTTCATGAATCTCACCAGATCATATCTTCCTTCAAAATTGTACTGAGCATGCAGAAAACACAGTGAACAAAGATCAAATTGAAAAAAGAATTGAAACAGAAGCCAGATAATAATAAGAAGAGAGTGAGGTACATTGCCAGGGGAAGGCTCATGAACATTCCAGAACACATAGGTTTCAATCACATCTATTCCTCCTTCTTTTGCCTTCTCAATTAGATCTTCCCACATCTGCACAATTCAAATATAAATATCAGAAACTTCGCTTTAATTCTAATTGAACTGGTAAAGTACTACACCGACAGTTATTTTGAGATGTTAAGCGTTTCATATTTTTTATTAAGTGGAAATTTAAGTGCAGTCCCCGATAGCCAGATAAATGATTTAACTGATTTGACTAAATCTTCATCTAACAGTTTTCAGTTATCAATTTTACGTTAAGTCGACTCCATTTGAACTTCCACCTTATTATTCTCAGGGGAAAAAAGAGGGGATTAGATTACATACATCAGGGGTACTTCTAGGATAATGCATGGAGCCAGAGAAAAGGATTCTTCTTTGGCCATTGATGAGAATGGCCTTTCTATCATATGTAACAGTTGAGTGAACAAGGTGAGTGACAAGGCACAAAGCCAAGCAAAATGCAAACACAACTTTGGAAACCGAGCTAGTTTCCATACTGAGAGAGAGAGAGAGAGTCGAAGATCAAATTGAGAAGAAGAGAGGAGTACTTATAAGTAGAGCGTATGATTTCATTGCAGGCACAGGTGTCTTGGAATACAACACTACGTGGCTTTGAGTTACAAAGTATTTTTGTTTATAATGTGAGTGTGAAGAGTAAGAGTAAGAGTAAGAGTGAGAGTGACAGCAGCCATAAAATTGTGGAAACGGTTTTGTTTTCTTGTGCGAGTTGTCTCAGCACTACACCAAGTGACTTTAATTCTTTCAATGCATCAAACTGAATTTCGTTTTTAATGCATTAAATGACTAATTAGTAATTTCATAGAAATAGAATTCCATAGAATAGGAAAAGGGAAATAAGAAGGAATTGAATTTAGAGAAGTAAAGTTTTAAAGAGGAAATTATATCAATGATTAATTTCTTATATGATTGATTATATCACCACTATGATTTTTTATATAAAATTTTCCTATTAATTACTTAATTGAGTCTATATCTCTTACAATAGTATCTAATTTTTAGATAGTAATGGTATAATAGGTATTAATATAACAAATTTAAATTAATCTAGTAGTTAATTTATTAGTCTATTTAAATAAGTATTCAAAGTTTGAATTAAGTCTTATTTATATAGTAATTTATTATTTAATAATAAATTTTTAAATAAAATTTAAATCTGTAATAAATTAGTCTTTGATTTATTAAAGTAAAAAATACTATAAAAAAATAATAAGTGTTAATATTTAAAATATACAAATTTTAAAATCTTAACCTTACTAGTTTTATGTAAAAGATAAGAATTTGTCACAATTTTACTATAAACCATGAGATGAATATATAATATGTTCACAATATAATTTTTAGGGCAATTTACTTAAATAAATAAAAAGGGGGATTTTTTTACGTAAATGTGCAAATCTGTTTGTTGTTACGATTATGTGCAAAACGGATTTATATGTAAACCGTGGCAACCCACCACGGTTTCTAAACATGCATAAACCGTGGGAGGTCACCACGGATTAGGAGCAAAAATTTGTAGGAGAAAACCGTGGTAGGTCACCACGGTTTATGAAGGAAATTTGGCAAGCATAAACCGTGGGAAGTCACCACGGTTTATGAGGAAAGATTTAAGCACATAAAACCCGGTGGGTTACCACGGTTTATGTAGAATAATGGGCAGAAAACGTGGTAGGTTTCCACGGTTTACTATGACGGAAATTCTATATATATGTGGGTGATTCAAGCACCATAAGAGATCATTCTCACAATGGCTAGTGAGGAAGAGAGCTTTCTTGCTCTGGTGCATTGCTCTGGAAAAATAAAAAAAAGCAAAAGCCAAGGTGTGAAGTTCACCGACAGAGAACCACTAAGTATTTTTATCAGTTCGTCGATGAGTTTGTCTGACTTGAAGAACAGCATCTTGGAGAAGCTTGGCGTGTTGGGTTGCAAGTGGGTGAAGAAACTATTCTACAAGATTCCCATGGCGGTTGTCTCGACCGGTGTTCAGTATGAAACCTTTGCGGTTAAGGCTGATGAAGATATTAGGGTTCTGTTCTACTGTGTAAGGAGTTTTTCGGAGATCAGAATCCATGAGTTGTTCGCGAAGTTGGAGGTTGGTGTCGATAGTTCTGGGGCATCCGCTCCAGTTCCTTGCGCAGCTTCCGCGGGTGGTGCATCTAGTTCGATGCCTGCGGTCAGACCGTATCTTCCGCCGGTTCAATCACCTTCTTTTGCGGCTGATTTAGAACAAACGGAGGTTGTTGGTTCTGTCCCTTTGGAGCATGCAGCAGTCATTGAGCCTCCCAACGTTGTGGGCACCGGTGGTGGCCTCGTGCCTTATATCGAACAATTTGGTGGACCTGATCAAGTAGAGAATGCAATGCGTGACGATGAGTCTGACCAGGAGCCTGTTGATATCGATGGTGACAGCGACGAAAACACAGGCGGCGATCCACATGCGCAGCATCGGCCTTCAAGTTCTGGTTCTCATCAATTTAAATTGAAATGATGTCAAAACAAACCATAACACATGCATTTTTTACAATTTATGAACGCATATTTTTAAACCATACCTAGAAGCAAGCGGAAAACCGAACCGGTCAAAACCAGTGGGCCTCAAAGTGGGAAACCTCTAGAAAATCCAAGACTGTAGTAGGTGTAGCGGCCCAGCCAAGTTAACGACGTTTCTGTTTGTACCACGACAAAGACACCTATACAACCAGGCTAGTGCAGCGGAGCCCCAGCTATATCTGCCCAAGTCATCCAATGATGCTAAATAAGGCAACCAGCGAAGGTGTACCCTGTTTGCATTCTTGTCCGCAAACAGCTGAGACGACAACAGCATCAGGATATAAGCGCGTGCGTATACACGCACGGTCTCATCAGTAGCATCTGCAGGGAGAACTCGGAACCTCTCGTGGAACCATGTGTAGCACACTGTCATCTACTTCACTTTACTCTGTGGAGGTAACTCCCCGAACAACTCCCGGAACCACACCCATGCTGGTCTACCGTGTTCCATCAGATTCTCAAACTCAGTCAAGCACCCACTAACGGGTGCACCATCAATCGGCAAACCCAGCTGATACGCAACATCCTGTAAAGTAATGGTGCACTCACCAAACGGCATATGGAACGTGTGGGTCTCCAGACGCCACCGCTCAATAAATGCGCTAAGCAGAGACTCATCAACCCAGAACCACTGACTGTTTAGCCTAGCAAGATGATACAAGCCCGCAGTCTCCAGATACGGTATAATCCGGTCATGTAAGGGCATATTCTGCTGCCGCCTAACGGCGGTAATAACCCTACTAGGCTGCAAAACGTCGGTAACAAAATCCCTTAACATACAACCATTACAAACAACAACAAACATAATTTTCGTAGAAATTATTAGACTGCTCACATTAAATTCATTGATTCTGTTATCGTGTATTAAATACTGAAGCTAAGAAAACTATGCACTCATTACAACAAATTAACAACATAAATACAGAAAAAAATATCTTTGAATAAAATATTAATATTTATAATAAAATATTGTACAAAAATACTATTAACCACACTAAGAAGATAAATAAGCATAATAAAATATGCATTACTAACAATACCGATAATAACATTAATATTTATGTAAATAATATTAATCAGAATCACAAAACAAATAAACGTAATAAAATATTTTTACTAACAATATTCCTATTAACATATCAATTGCTATATTAGAATAAATTTAATAACAATAATAATAACAATAACAGTAACTAACCTCTTCGTCGATATATCCTGCCACGTGAGCGATGCCATTTAGTCGGTACAATCGATCCTCATCCTCCATTGGCCCCACCACCCACTTCTCCTTCGCTGCCTCCAAACCTTTTCCCAAATTCTCTCTACAACCCAGCAACCCACTTTCTTCCTTATGTCCCTAATGAATCCGTCCCTGCCTTTAGCGGATTACTTATATATGTAGACACACGTAAACCGCGGTGGGTTACCGGGTTTTACGTTCAACTATGTTTCCTCATAAACCGTGGTGACTCCCCACGGTTTATGCACGCCGATTTGTCTACGTAAATCGTGGTGACCTACCACGGTTTACATATAAATTCATTTGCTCCTAATCCGTGGTGACCTCCCACGGTTTATGCATGTTTAGAAACCGTGGTGGGTTGCCACGGTTTACATATAAATCCGTTTTGCACATAATCGTAACAACAAACAAATTTGCACATTTACGTAAAGAAATCTCCCATTTTATTTATTTAAGTAAATTGTCCTAATTTTTATATGAAGATATTATCATTGAAATATTTATCTTTTTTTCTATTATATATTATGATTCGTGACTTTAATTTTCATATTATAACAATTTTTATTCTCTTTCTCATAAACTAATACATCATTGCTTTCTTCCTATATATTTAAATGAATCCACTCATTAAACTAATACATGATTGCTTTCTTCCTATATATTTAAATGAATCCACTCATTAAGAAAAATATTGAGATTATGTTCTATATTTATATGAATTTTAACGGTAAAAAGTAATTCAATAACATTAGTTAATTAGAATAAAATATACTTTAAATATAGTTAATTAATTTAATATTATTAGGTTTTTACTGTTTATTTCTAAAACTAATGTTCTCTAATCTCGGCCAAAATCGTTATATACCTTGACTACGAGTGGTAGTATATTGACTTAATGATTTTGAAGATATCTTGAGCACAAATATTGTTGTTTGGTGTAAACCTATTAAAAAAAATTAAAAAATCTAACATTAACAAACACATATAAATACATAAACTTAATATTAACAATTTTAATATTAAAAAATTATATGTAATCAAGCCTACATGTCATCAGATCAAATCTTCAACCGGATGACGGACGGTGACAGAAGAACATCTTACTGTAAAAACTAAAAGAATCATCCATCGCGGTATCTGTCATTGGATTTGCATGTGGTGTGTAACAGAGAGAAACACAGTTCAGATTTGGGACTATAATAAACTGCTAGTGTTCTGGACCCATCTATGACATCACAGGGATCGACGGGTAGTCGGGGTAGAGGGTGATCATTGAACAATCTTGGGAATTTGATGAAAGCCCTCCCTCTACCACGACCACGAGACTCACTCGATTTACCTCTACTACCTGTCGTCATGTCTGCAAACAGAATATATTATTAACACTAATAAGCATATATACTACACAAATCATTCAACATTTAGATTATTTCAAAAAAAAAAATTGACGTAACCCCCCCTAAAATTTGACATATAGCTACCATTACAATTCCCAAAAAGCTAACCAACCTCAATCCACAGCATCATCAGTGAGAACACAAATAAATTCACAATATTTTTAACAGATTATAATTATTTTTTATATACAGGTAAATTTACAAGCTTTAGAGTTAACTATTGCTACTATTAAACACTACATAATATACGTATATTATATGAACTTTAAACTGGTAATATTTTTTGGTTACATTTCCTATTTCAAAATTCAAGCATCTTACATTTCTTCCTAAATTCTAAATCAACATACAACTAATTCATAATTTTTAAATTAACTTCATCTTAAATCCTAAATTAGCATATGATAATCAAATCCTAAATTCTAAATTAACTTTAACCTTAAATCCTAAATTAACATATAATTAATTTTTAAATTCTAAATTAACTTAACGCTAAATCCTAAATTAACATATAATAATCAAATCCTAAATCATAAATTAACATATAACTAAATTCTAAATTAACATATAACTAAATCCTAAATTAACTTAAACAAAGAAAAAGAGGAACCATGAAACCTAAGGAGAAAACAGAAGAAGAACAGAGAAAAAGTGAGAGTCGTATTGGTGCTGGGCGACGACGGCGGTGGTGCTGGATGGCGACGATAGTAGACGAACAAAGAGAAAAAGGGAATCACGATTGACGGAGGAGAGAAGAGGAATGGGCTGACGGAGGGAAAAGCGGCGGCGGTTAGAGAGAGAAAGGGAGAAGAGAGGTGAGAAATAGAGAGAGAGGAAATTTTGAAATGAAGGAAAAAGGATTCGCGCTTTGAATTTTAGGGTTTGTTATCGTCGAATTTATCGGTAGATAAATCCGACGCTAATTCGTTGCGGATCACCAAAATGCAGCGTTTCACTAAATTTTGTACTTATTTTCTCTGTCTTTTCTCCAAATATTATCAACAAATTTATTGTCAAAAACTGGAATCCACTAGTAATGAGTTGACTAAATGAATTCTATATTAAAACTGTTTATAAATCCGTCAATAAATTTAATAATACTCAGTATTTTTTTTTTGTAGTGCAATCGAATGATTTTAATATATACTATTGAAAGAAGTTATAATTGATATACAATCATGTTAAGATCTAAAAAGAGGTGTATTATAGAAGATTTATATAAATACGATGAAATATTATATTGTGTCTCATTCTATAGTTTTGTTTGATAAAATTTTTAAAAAAGGTATTTCTACATTTAAAAGTTATAAACTTTTCATATTATATATTTGATAAATAAAAAACAATATATTTGTATTTTTTAAAAAATAAAATATTTTTATAAATATATTAATGACAATTAATTAATATAAAGGACAGTTAAAAAATATTTGCTGGCTTGTTGTTGATTAATTTGTCTTTCAACAGTCATATCTTTAAAGTAGTAATGCTAGGGGTCAATAATTTTTGTGATTGTTAGCCATCAACTAGCCATCAATGATGATTTGATGGTGTGAGATTGGTATGAGATTTCATCCAATGGCTCACCTTT
>NC_029772.3:1483313-1486686 GCF_000817695.3 Arachis duranensis
ATTTAAATTAATTATTTTTTAATAAATAATAATATATACTATTTTTAAATTCATTTTAAAAATAAATATTAAGAATAAGACTGGACATATATACATGCTGACATGTATGTGTGAGTATTTAGATATGTCCAAGTATGTCTAGTGAAATTTTTTTTTATTATTTATTAAAACACAGTTAGACATAAAAGACACACATATCAGACGAATATCAATATGTGTCATATATAAAATGTGTCTGACATATAAACATAATAACTCAACGAAATATCTATATAGACTCTAAGTATATGCTATGCATTTTGCTCTAAAAGGATGTTTCTAATTCCATTTAATGATGATCAAACATATATATAATTGCTTTCCATAATAAAATTAAGAATAAATAGATAAAAATACACATAAAAAATTTAAAATAAATAAAAATACACATAAAAAAATTTGTAAATATTAAACTAAACTCAAAATTATTTTTCATGAATAAAAATGCTATGTTGTTGATAGGTTTGTAAAGTTTAAAGTGTATTTTTGTCTATTAAAAATAAATTTTTAAGTATATTTTGATATTTATGAATTTTTATGTTATTTTTGTCAACTTTTACTTTTTTTTATACGTATTTTTGTCTATTTACTCTAAAATTAAGAGTAAATAAATAAAAATATACTTAAAAGAGTTCGAAATAGAAAAAATTCATACTAAATTTGTAAATATTAAAATATATCTAAAAAATTAATTTTATTTAAAAAAACACATTTCAGATTTTACAAATCCATTAATATCGTGACATTTTTGTAAAAAAATATATTTTTTATTTGTATTTTTGTTTATTTATTTTTAAAATTAATGAACCATAATGATTCTTAGTTGTCAACATTTACTTATATTTTTTCAAAATTATATTATATATTATATTTCAAATAAAGGAGTGCGATGAAATATTAAATTGCTTCCAAATTTTATAAAAGTTTATTTCACATTTGATCTACATGTTGAAATATCCAATTTAGTAGTTGGATTAGCGAAATTCAATATTTATTTTTTAACAAAAAGTGATCATTCGATATTATAAGTGTAACATGACTGACACCTGTAAATTACTTTTTATTTTACAAAGTTAATATTTTAAGTTTTCTTTCTTTGTTTGAAAAGAAATTAAAAGTAAATAGTTAATTGACAAAAAAATTTATATAATTAATAAAATTTATTATTTTTAATTAATATTTGACTAATTCTAAATATCAAAGACTAAATTTTAAATCATAAATACTAAATTTTAAATTATAATAATATAAAATAATATATTTGTCTAAAATATTAACTAACATTAATAAAAAAATATTGGCCTAATATTTTCATTAAGAAAATAATCAAATATAGTCAGGCAGACAAACATCAACTAACCCATGATCATGTTTTCCTGAAAGAGACCACTTTAATAAAGCACTAAAAATGTCTTTTTCTAAAAATGTTTATATAAATTATATTATTATTGGACAACTTTTATTAAAAGTTAATAATTTATTTTTTAATAAATTAGAACAAAATCAGTTTATTACACCAACAATAATAAATTCAATTGTCTGCATTATAATTATTAGACTCGATTTGATCTGATCGAAGTATATATTTTAAATAAAATATCTTTAAATTTTTTGATAAAAAGACAAATATATATCTAACCTTTTATTTTGCAGACATTTAAATTTTTACAAATTTAAAAATATAATTAAATATCTAAAAAAATTAAATTTATTATTATTGTTATAAAAAAATTAATTTTATTCTAATTGGTTAAAAATTTCAAAAATAACCTATTTATTAATACATTTGATAATAATATAACACATAAACGTCTTTACAAAAAGACGTTTTATACATTTTTACGAAATAATATAATACATAGACGTTTTTATAAAAAGACGTTTTACATATTTTTACGAAAGTATCCCTTTCACAAAATGTAGTCAACTAATGTGAATACGAGGTGTATTCTTTATGTACACTCATTATATTTAGAAGTTACTGCCATCATTATTGTTAGGATTTTATTTATGAATCATCTGCAGTGTCAAATCTTCTCAAAGTACACTTGGCAAAATGTTTTGAAAATTCTCTTTCATTAATAATGCATGCTATTCACCATTCGAAAACTGTCCTATCCTTCAACATCTGGAAACAGCTAATATATTCCAAGAGAAGAGCATTTGCATGATATTATGGAAAATGGTAATTTTAACATTTTATTATGATCTTTGTAATTTTTTCTGATGGTTTATAGAATAAGGATACTTTTTATTAAACATAAAATTAGTTTTAGGCTTTCGTAATATCCAGTTTTTTTTTTCGTATAAATATAAACAAATACAAAACAAAATTAAGGGAAAAAAAAATATAGCATCCATATATTCTGATTTAACCTGCTGAAAGTATAATAAAAGATTTAAATCTAGTTCCTTTCATAACTATGATCAAATTTCTTTATATTGATTACAAAAATAATTGATATTTGTCATAATCAAACATTAATGCTATATATGTATATACAAAAAATTAATTATCTTTATATAAAAATATTAAAATATAAAATATATATTAAAAATAAATTAAATAAAATATATAGTTATGTACACAAATACGAGATAACTGATTTTAATATACAAATAATATTTTTAAATATCTATTTTATATACATAATTCAGGCAATTATTTTTGTTAATATGTATTTTTAGGACACAAGATAAATAAATCCAAATAAAATTTCTACGTCAAAACTTATAAAATTTCTACTTGAAAAATGGTCATTTTTCTTATAATATTTGAATATTTTTTTCTCTCTCTCTCGACCTTTTGCATCAGCTGATTTTCTGATTTCCATATATTTTCTAATTAAAAATGTCATGACAGTTCAAAGCTAAAAAATAATTGGTAATAACCATAAGTAGATATTACACAAAAATAAAATATATAACATTCGAACATAATCTATATAAATTTTCATTCAATAGTTTATTTGAAAAAAAATTATTCAAATTAAATAAAAATGATTCAACAGTATAATTTTAACTTAAAATTATATCTTTGTAATTATGTTCTTAGCTCTGTTTTCTTTTTAAGAAATAAAAAATGGATTTTTTTATTTTATCTTTTGTAGATAGTGGTAGAATAGGTCAAATTGAGACGAATTTTGGCTTAAGCAAGCATTTTTTATGTTGTAAATATATAGTTTAAGTTTAAGTTTGTTATTTTTTATGTCTTTTTCTTGATTCGAGTTTAACCTGTATAAAAATTTTAGAAGTCCACGAGTCTATTTAAAAAATTTATTTTATGAATTATAAATTAAAATAATAAATTTTAAAAAAATCTAAATTAACATTA
>NC_029772.3:1486763-1491833 GCF_000817695.3 Arachis duranensis
ATAAATAATAATATATTTATATATTAATTATTAGTCATATATCATAACGATATTTATAATTTAAAAACATATTTACAATACTGACTAGTTTTTAATATTATTTTTTTTAGTTTTGTTTTGGGATTTATTATGAATAAATAGTTGACAGTCCAATCCAAGAATAATTTACTTTTATAAAAAATATTTTAACGAATTGCCCAACAAATTTTGTAAACTTTTTTTAAAATTTAATATAATCTGATATTTTTAATTAGAATTTAATTTTAATATATTGACAATATAAAATATTTTATATAATCATGTAATTATATTTATTTTTTTAAATAATTATTTACGTAATTAATATAAAAAATTAATTTTTTTATTGATTTTCATTATATAACTAAATGTACGAATAAAATTATTTTAAATTGATAATATATCAAAATTTTCAAACTAATATATTGAACCATCTCAAGTTATTATTTTCTAATTTATAATTCTAGTTTATTAACATTACAAAATACAATTTTTTAATTTTAATTCTCCAAATATGACTTATAATATGATTTATAATTAAAATTTTTTTATTAAATATGTCTTATTTCGGTCTATCTGTGTATTTTTGAAAATGATAATAATGATTAAATATGGTTTATTTTTTAATGTATAATTAAAAAATTCCTTGAAAAAGTCATATTTGTTGTTTGTGTATTTTTGTGTATTCCTATATATTGTTTGTAAATCTATATACTATTTGGAGATGATGATAATAAATTAAAAACGCAGGATCTAAAAAAATTAAAGGAAATTCTCTAGGTAAGGCAAACTCTATAATTTTTATAAAATTCCTTGAGGTACGACAAACTTACTCTAAACCAAAAAAAAAATCGTATTTAGAGAATTAAAATTTAAAAATAATGTTTAGAGAAATATAAACTTTTATTTTTTTATTTCTGAAAAAAATCCATATAATTAGTTGTATTTAAATATATAATTAGTTAAAATATAATATTTCAGTTGTATTTAAAAAGGAAGATCCTAAGATTTCTATTTTAGACATAAAGTTCAATGTCCTGTCTCAAAATTAAATTTTTTTTAGTCACCAAAAAACCTGGTCTATTTAATAAAAAGAATCTCACCGAACCAAAACTAAAAAAAAAATGAGCCACAAATGTTGTCGACTACAAATACAACTACATCATTAGCATTTCATGATCAATTATTATTACATCGTCATTGTCATTTTTATTCTTTTGCCAGCCAGGTAATGCTACGGTAAATAGTCATCCAAGGTAAAAGGTAATTAATTAACTGAATCTCCACTTATTCAATAACGGTCTTTTTCTTTTCTTTTTTTTTTTATTTAAATGTAAAAAGTAAAAGTATGGTCCTCGTTTTCATGATGCTCGTGTAATTTATTTGGTTTATTAATGGAAAAAGTATATCATAATAATCATATTTTATGTTACAATTACAACAGTTCATTCTGGATTGAATATTTTGATCATGTGCTCCTAGGTGGTGGTATGTGACAAAGTCAACCTAGCAATTCACATAATAATATGGTTAAGCCAGCGATATACTTAAACCAGGAGTAAGTTGTCTTTTTTTTTTTTTTATCATTGAACAATTTTGTATGCATTATTTTTACAATTAAACTTACTAAATATAAAATAGTTAGATATTAACAAATATGTTAGTTGATATTTATTTATAATTTTAAAATTATATTATATGTTAAAATATATAGTTGTCAAATTTATTGTTGTCAATCGCTCACTCGAATATAGTGAAAATTTATGTACAATTATGTAAAATTATTAATTAAAAATTATTAAATAATTTAATTAAATTATTATATAATAATTTTTAATTATTAATTTTACATAAAAATAACTTCACGTGAATTTATATCTTAAAATACAACGCCACTTTCCCTCGCTTCTCTTTTATGATTCTATCTGCCTTTCGTTTTGGCGTCTTTGCATTTGTGTACTTACNTATTAAAAGTATCATTAATAATTATTTGATAACTACAAATCACAAAAGTTGTTGGCCCCTAACATTCATCGTTTTTAAAGTTTGAATTTCATTTTAAAGAGTAAAGTATGATCTCTTACCACCTATTTTATAGGTGTGACCAAAAATAAATATGAAAAAAAACTATTCAAGGATAGAAAATTATACTTTATCCTCTAAAGTACAAATTTAAAATTTAGAGGATCCAAATTTTTATCCACCAATATCCTCCACATGTGCCAAGTTTGGGTGTCTCAACGAAGCCACCCCCGTGGTTCTGCATAATTAATGCATGGTTTCTACAGTGAATTACATTGCTGCTTTATTTGTTTATTGCTTTCTTACCCTATAATTTTGCTGTTAATTTAAGGTTTCGCCAATGTTCAACGGCGAGAGGAACGGAAGCTGATTACAATTTGGAACCCATATTCAGTGGGGACATAATATTGTGTGATTATTAAGTCTAGTTTTCATGCAGCTGCTTGCTGATTATGTCTATTTTGGGTAGCCACAAAAAGTTATGCCAATATCATCATGGCTTTTTAACTAATTAAACGTTATTGTCGTTGGTACCTTTATGTTGCACAACCGTTAAGAACATCATCATATGAATGGACGTGGAAAAGAGAGGTAAAAGAAATTGGGCGTTTCTCCACACTAGTTTGGATTTGGATATACCATAATTTCAACATTTAATCTAAAAAAAAAAAGAAATCATATGTTTTAAAGTAATTAAATAATCAAGATCGATTATTAGTTTTAAAAAAATTATTTATTTATATATCTCTTTTTCTATTTAAAATATTTAATAAAATGACCCTTTCTTTTTCAAAGATATAAAGTATTATTTTGGTTCCTAACATTTTAAATATTTTATTTCTATCTTAAAACGTTTTTAACGGATTCAACGTAATGGATCCCGCTAGGGAGACAATGAACTATTTGTACAATGTGTACAATGGCTATTAAGTTATGAAATGAACATCCCCTATACTATTTAGAATAATCATCCGAATACAAGGGATAATAAACATCTTTCAGATCTAGCGCTTTAATACCATGTCATGTACCTCTCATCCGAAAAGATTCAGCTGATGGAAAAATGTAACACTAATAATTATATCTCTAATACTCCATAAACCTCCATTGTACACATTGTATAAATATTTCATTGGCTCCTCATACTTTCCCTTAAGTAATATATTCTTCTATGTGTTAGGAAAGACGTATACACTAAAATCAACCACCAGTATAAATATATGCTAGAATACAAATACATATTAAAAGTAAATTAAACCACACATGTATTTATTCACAAATACATTTGTGGCTAATTTTAGTGTACAAATAGTATTTTTGGTTAGAAAAACATAACTAAAATGAGTAAAATCTTCTTGTAATATTTTTTTCAATTTTTTTATTATACAAAACCTCAAATCCTAGTAATATAATCAATCATCAACGCTTCAAAATTAAAAGAAAAATTTTTATTTTAATGATCGTAGGGTCAATTTTACTTACATACTGAAATTTATGAAATTGAACGATATTGACTTTTCAATATATAAATCATTTATGTCAAATTTGATGATGAAACAACATGAGACCCACATAAAAAATTTTCTTGAGATTAAAATACAATATTTAAAAATTTTTAAAATTAAAATAAAATATTTAAAATATTAAAAATCAAATTAAATTTCAACCCCAAGATGGAAGTAAAATAATACTTTTCTGTTTTCCAAAGTATACCTTGAACACGTTATAAATTTTGATCGATATAATCCTTATGTATTAGAATTTATCTATCTATTTGTATAAAATGTTAACGACCAGGATAACATACAATAACAATAATATTAACAGCATACTAACAACAACAATAATAATATATAAAATATTAATAAGAGTCCCGTCAGAGAGAATAAAATATTTATACAATATATATAATAGGCTGTTTATTTGGTTCAATATGTATTAATAATATAAATTAAATATCATTATTTTTAATTTTTAGTTACTTATTTAGTTTTGTGATATCTAGCCTCAATTTACTCCAAACTTTTATACATTAACCCTTCATCACCCACCGTTACCCTAAAACTAATAGTATAAAACTAAAGTGTTAATCCCTTAATAACATTTTTCTATCAATTTGGCACCAAGTTTTCAAATTTTTGTTTCATATGATTCCAACTTTTATAGTTAAATTTTCCAATTCTAATGTTCAAAAGAATAAAATAAAAATAAAGTAAAAAGAAGAAATTAAATTACGTTTTCAATGTTATAACTAAATTTTAGGACAATTATTACTCACTCCAGTCGTTGAATTTTAACAAAATATTTTCATGCTTGGTTAGAAATATTATATGGGTGTTTTGAATTTGAGTGAATACCAGTATATCAGGTTTATTTATCTAACTAAGTTATTAGATATCTAATACTATGTTTTATTTATTTATTTTAAAAAAATTGGGACTTGAAAATTTAAAATAAAAGTTGAAAAATAAAAAATTAAAAAGTTGAAAGCTTGTTTTATTTCAAATTAATGTGTTCATATAACAGTAATAAAATATAAAAAATATTAGAGACTAATTCCTTTTATTAATAGGGTTTAGTTAACATGAAGACATATGTTAAAGTTATTAATTAAAAAAATTATTATAGAAAAATATGCAAAGTTTAGTTTTGGATGTAATTGTTATACATTTATTAAAATAAAAAAATTTAAAATAATCTACTAATAGTAATATATATTAACATGTGACTTTACAGCATATGTTAACTAAATAATCTTTATTAATATTAGTCAAAATTTTGTGCTAATAATACTTTATTTTTATACTATTAAAATTTATAATTTAAAATTTAATATTTATAAATTAGTATATTGATTAAGTGTTGATAAAAAATGATAAATATTATTCTAAAAAATATCTTGATTATTATTATTATTATTATTAATTGTATATAGATAAGAAGAAAATTAAAGAAAGCGATATACGATGGTGGTGGTGGAGAGAAAGAGTGGGGAATGATAGAAGTATATATAGAAATGAAAGAAAGAAA
>NC_029772.3:1492394-1515003 GCF_000817695.3 Arachis duranensis
TATTATTATTAATTATTTAAAATTTAATATTGAGATTCATTATATATATTTAATTTTTTTAATTTATAAAATTATAAATTCAATTCGATTCAAACTATTTAAAATGAAATTGGACTGTCTAATAAAATTATCCAATTCAAAATACACTATTAATAAAATTAATGTCTGAATCAAATAATTTTTTTATTCAAAACTAATCTAAATGGCATTAGAATTATAAACAACTTTAATAAACATACTAAAATGGTCCTTTCCAAAAATAATAGTGACAACAAATAATGCAAGATACACAATATCTAAATAAGTATGGGTCATGATTCTAAAGGAGTAATTGTCGACTTGTTGTATAATAATGTACACGAATTTTCAAAGATCGGTGCTAGCCGTGATTATATATTTTATATTAATTACACTTTCAAAATTTAAGAAGAAAAAGACGACAAAAAAGGATAGAAGACGTACTCTACTCCGTACCTCCATACAATTACGAGAACAAAAGATAAAATAATTCTTAATATTTTTTACGTAGCAATATAAATTTTTTAACTAAAATCAAATATTTATCTCTAGTAATTAAAAAAACAAGACATATGTATGCTTTAGTTGAGATATATATTTTTTAGAAGTTAATTAAAAGCTTTTACTCAAAATATGAATTAAGCAAGTCATGATATATACATTACGTGCAGTGGTACTATTAATTACTTTATTCATTTATAATTTCTGTCCCAAAACGAAAAAAAAAAATACATACACTAAGAAAATAAATTCCTTTTTCGGTAATAATGATAAAATTATGTAAATAGAAAATTAAAATTATCTTTTTTTTAAAAGACAAATTTCAATTAATAAAATTAATATCATATATTTTTTAGATGACATTATCATATATTTTTTAGAAAATATTACCATTAAAAATAAGAATTTAAATTTAACACATTAATAGCATAAAAAATTTTAAATATTGTTTAGTTAAATTTATGTATTTATATAAATTTTTAAATAGTAAAATTAAAAATTAATTACTTAATTAATGTAACAATATATGATTGAATGTGTGTATAAAATTTTTTTATACTACAAAACTGAATATAAAAGAATTAATCTCAATTACATATTATATATATATGAAAAGATTATATAAAAAACTCAACTTTTATAAATAAGGCAAAAGTTATAAGATGAAAAGAGAAAGTACGTGGAAATTTAGGTGCAGTCGACTTCACCTGAAGTTGATAACTGAAAGCCGTTAGATAATTTAATTAATTTGACTAAATTTTTATTTAACGACTCTCAGCTATCAACTTCACGTGAAGTCGACTAGTTTTTACCAAGAAAGTAATGAATTAAAAGAATACTTAATTAAAGAAGTTGAAGAATGAGAAGTGAAGTGTGGGAAACGCAAGATTGATGCATATTATGAAGAAGAAAGGCGCACGAAGGCGCAGAAGGGGAATGAATGGCTGATTTGGTGGTCCATGTGGAACAGAGACTTCTATTTCTTTCATTGGTGTCGGTGCACGTGCCTTGCATGTTGTGACAATGTGACGGTGAGTGTTTGTATGTGAGTTGTTAAACGGCAACGGTAAGATGCTAGGACGGCCGTTAACGTCGGTGAAAATGGAATGCTTCCACAGCCAATGAGTGATTGGGTGTGTTTGTGTGAAGTATCGTGAACGTGGTCTTGCCGTTTGGGCATCTGTCGGTATTTTTTTTTTTTGAAATAGGGTATACTATTTTAACTTAAAAAAAAAAAATTGGAAATGACAGAAATACACCAAATAAGATGATAATATATTTTGTTTGGATTAAAAAGTAACACACAAACAGAAAAAGAAAAAATAAAGAACAAAAAGAACTACTTAAGAAGTAAAAGAGTCTGTTAAATATTAATTTTAAATTCTTTTAAGATAATAGAAGCTTCACTTAATGCGTATATGTCTTTATCGTCGTCTTTGTCATGATGTCCGCTGTTGTGTTTGTATTTCTCAAGATCAACCAGAAATCAACATGTTATTTTCAAGTCATGATATTCTTGATTTTCAACACCAAAGAATTTACAAAACTAGAACTATCTTAGAAATAATTGACAAGAGTAAGAGTTTTCACACAATCTGTTTCATAAATAATATCTTTGTGCCTCAAGTTCCAAACTAGAAAATATCCTCTTTAAATAGCAAACAACTCTCTTTGCAGAATATTATGACTCTCAATTGTTTCTAAACAGCCTCTTTGCCAACTTCCATTCCAATTCTGCTAACACAGACAAAACCAACATGATCACCAGTACCAGAATAACTAGCATCACAATTAATCTTAAAAGTACCCACTAAAAGAAGAAACCAAGAGCCACTAATGTTATAGGGGATAAATACTCGTTACAACTCAAAAACATTTCGAAACTCCTTTTCTAAAGCTAAAACTATACTAGTCACTTTATTTGGGGACCAAGGCTCGTGGGAATGAAATATCTCATTATTTCTTGATCGCCAAATCCATCAGATCAGAAAATAATCTAAATGAGCGCTCTTTGCTATGTAGCAAGAACCAATTCATCAAATCCAGAGGTTGACAGGAAATCTTTAAAGCTTGCCAAACTAGCTAAGCTTTCAGACAATTCCGAATACAATGTAAAACCGATTCCTGGCCAGAAAAGCATATTGGACAACTATCCGCGGGCGACATGCCCCTCCTGAAATAAAAAATAGCAGTGAGTAGAGCCTTCGTAAGACAAAGCCAGGCCAAGAATTTGTGTTTTTTGAAACAAGTTGACGCCAAAGGCAAAGCCAATTCCCCCGATCCTCCCAATCAAACATCTTATTGAGCCACAAGTAACCACTACGAGAATCATAAACTTTTGATACTACATCGGACCAAAACCAACCTACTATTGAACCTGCTTGCATATCCGGGTTGTAAGAAGAAATGTTGCCTTGCAAAAACTGATTTAGAAGAGAACATTCTCAAGGTGCCACTGTACAGATGACTAAAGATCCAAGATTCGTAGATTCGAATCAGAAATATGAACATAATCTATCTCATGACAAAGTTATCCCTCTCTTCTCCATTTAGAAAACCAAAAGTTTTGGTTCAAATCCCCAATGCACCAAATAAAACCTTCCTTCAAGATATCCCAAGTTCTATATATACTCTTCCAAATATACGATTCCCTATCTTGAGAGTGACTAAAATAATCTTCCTGAAAGGAATGATATTTATCTGCCAACAATTGAACTCATAACTTGTTTGGATGATGAAAAAATTTTCAAAATAGCCTTCCAAAAAGAGCAACATTAGCACAAAACAGAACTCTAATTCCCAAACTCCCAAACTTCTTTGGGATGACCAGCACCTTCCAACTAACAAGATTCATGCCTATATCATCTGCTTGACCTTTGCCAAAAAAAATTTCGCATCATCGATTCTATCTTATTAGATATCCCTTTAGGAAAGAAAGATACTTGCATGCGATTAGTAGGAATAGCAGTCCCTACTGAATTGATCAAACATATCTTTTCTACCTTGTTAAGCAATCTCCCTTTTCAACTAGCTAGTCTATCCCGAATTTTGTCCAGAACATCATTGAAAGCTGCTCGTATCACTCGAGAATGACTAAAGATAACCCCTAAATACTTGCCCAAGTTTTAGGCAAATATGATGAAGGACAACCTAGTAAAAATCTCTTTCCTTGTTGTTGAGACATTCTTGGAGTACAACGCTTTAAATTTCTCTACATTAACCTTTATTTCAGAGGCTCTGCAAAAGTTATCCAAAATTACAATTACAGTTTGAACTTGCTGTTTCTCAACTTTATAGAAAAGAAGCAAATCATCAGTAAATATCAAGTGAGAAATTCTTGGACCCCTCTAGAAACAGCAACTGGCTTCCACATGTCCCTATCAAGTTGACAATTAATAAAACAGGAGAATCTTTTCATACACAACACAAAAAGATATGGTGACATAAAGTCTCTTTGCCTAAGTCCCCGACTAGGAGTGAAATTATTTAATCTATCTTCATTCCAAAGAATAGACAGCGAGGAGGCAGTGACATAATGCATAATTAGATTGACTGTAGGAATATGAAAGCCAAAACTCATAAGGGTTTGTTTCAGAAACTTTCGATTAACCCTGTCGTAAGCTTTTTCTAGATAAATCTTAAAAGCCAGGATGTCTTTCTTTGTTTTCTTCATGAAATGGAGAACCTCTTGCACAATAATAATGTTGTCAGGGGTTTTCCTTTCTAAAATAAACCCTCCTTAAAGGGGCCCAATAATATCCGTGAGATGAGAACGAAGTCTATTGACCAGGACCTTCATTATAACTTTGTAAACCACATTGCAGAGATTAATAGGTCTAAAATTCTTTATAGAGACAATGTTTCTACCTCCAAAATAAGAAGTAGAAGAGTCTCCATCATCCTCAAATCCATATCCATACCAAAGAATGCTTAGCTAACCCTATTCCAAACATCAAAAAATAAGATAATAATATTATTGTAAAGCTATTAGATTAAATTTGGATTAAGTACTAATGCGGTACTTATGATTTGGGATAAAAATTAAAATTGTCTTTGACTATTTTTTTTTCCTCAAAATTGTTCTTGGTGTTAAATTTATTATTAAAATCATCTGTTTGTTCCAATCATTATTTAAAAGACACAACTATCATTTTGTTTTGTTTCCTTTCTGCCATTCTCGCATGCAAAGCTTGTTTTCATTTATCCTTCATCACTTATCAAGTAACAAAATGTTTCACTATCCAATGTGGTTGCTTGAAGCCTCAACTTAGATTTGTAGCGATTGAAGTTGAACCGGTGGAGAAGAGAGTTTGCGATAGCGATTTATCAGAAGTGTTGTCTTGCCTAGTTTGTTCAGCATTCATTGAAGTGTTGCTTGAGGTATGGTACTTCCTGTTCTGTTGACTCTTTGTTTGACTTTGGTTCAGCTCTTTGATACATGCGATTGGAATAGGGTTTCTAGTTTTATTTTTTGTTGCATGTTAGTCATTAATGATTCAATGTAGGTTAAATGTATTTTTAATAAGACTAGGATTTGATGTTATTTTGATATTTTTTATTTTAGTATTATATTGTGATTATTGTTAACTGATAGGGTTTTAAGAGCAGAAAATGGAATATTTTAACGTGACTGAGGCATCATGAGGGTAGATTTGGTTATGGTAGTAGACCATTACAGTATCTGAGTGGACAAACAACAATTATTGAAGACATTGAAGGTGATTGGTGGTCTTTATTTGAAGAATAAGCAGAGATCAAGAAAATTTGGTTATATGGAGTCTAACATCTTGGCCTTATGGTATAAGGATCCAATAGTTGAAGACTTTGAGGGAACTTGAGTTGTTTAATGGCGATGTACTTGAAATGTGCAAAACAGTTGAAAAAGAAAATCATGTTGAGTTATTTGTAGTACACAAGGTTGAGGACGATAATGTGTTCCCTTCAGGTGGTTACATTGATGTTGGGAGACATGAGGAGGTTGGTAGGGTTGGCAATTCATACCCTACCCGCGGGTACCCAACCAAGTCCAACCCGTTCAGGTAGGGTAGGCTACCCTACCCACTGCGGGTAGGGTAGGATACGGTCCGGGTGTGCTTGTGGGTAGGGTAGGGTACGGGTTTAGGGTGTACCCTATCATACCCGCACCTTAAATATATAATACATATTTTATAAAAATTAGGTGTATAGTGAAAGAAGTGAGAGTTGAACCCACAACCTCTCTTATGTAATGACTTATAATAAGTAAACAACCGCTAAACTAGTTAGTTAATTTAGTAATTTAGAGTATTAGTTTGTTATTTTTTATGTTATAAATATGTATAAAATTTGAAATGATTGAATTTTATATTTACTTTGAAAAAATTTGATATATCTGCGGGTAGGTTATGGTTTAGAACTTTAGGGTGCGGGTAGGGTTAGGGTTGAGAGATTCTCAACCCGCGGATAGGATAGGGTAGAGTTTTAATAGAATTTTCAACCCGCGGGTAGGGTTAGGATAGGGTCCAAACCCTACCCTACCCTACCCATTGCCAGCCCTAGAGGTTGGTCATGAAGTTGCGGTGGATATGAATTGGTGGTTTATCACTACAAGAAAAATATTAAGTACTGTCGGATTTAGCATTGCACATTAGCGTCGGCTTTACTGACAGATTTATGGATGGTTTTCATGTGGAATTTGTCAGGTTAAATCGTTACTGGCGGATTTTTGTTTCTGACAGTAAATTTGATGGTAATGGTTGGAGAAAAAACGGAAAAATAAGCACTAAATATAGCATGAAATTTGGTGGAACATTGCGTTTTGGTGGCCGCAATGCGTAAATCCGACGGTAATGAGACCTAAAATTTAAAGTGCGAACCCTCTTCTCCTTCATTTTGAAATCTCTCTCTCTCTCTCTCTCTGTGTGTGTGTGTGTGCATGTGTGTTTGTGTGTCGCTGTCGCTATCCAGCACCATCACTGTATCTCTCTCTCCTGAGTTCTTCCTGTATTCGCTCTTCAGGTTCCATAGTCACTCTTTTTCTTTGTATGTTAATTTAGGATTTCGGATTTGATTATTATATGCTAATTTATTAAGAGTTAATTATACGTTAGTTTAAGATTTAGAATTTGATT
Source organism: Arachis duranensis (assembly GCF_000817695.3). Classification (NCBI taxonomy): domain Eukaryota; kingdom Viridiplantae; phylum Streptophyta; class Magnoliopsida; order Fabales; family Fabaceae; genus Arachis; species Arachis duranensis. Next base: position 1,499,024 of record NC_029772.3, read on the forward strand.
ATTATATGCTAATTTAGGATTTAAGGTTAAGTTATAGAATTTAGTTATATGCTGATTTAGGATTTGGTTATCATATGCTAATTTAGGATTTAGGATGAAATTAATTTTTTTTTGGTGACTTAGGATGAAATTAATTTAGAATTTAGGAACTAGTTATATGTTAATTTAGAATTTAGAATTTGGTTATCATATGCTACTTTAGGATTTAGAAGTAAGTTAAGCTTCATATTAATAATTAAAATGCACTTTCAAGTAAATTTATATGAGTATAAATTGCTTTAAATTTAGTACTATGATTCCAAATAGAGATAGATATATGTATATGCTAAGTAAAAGTGCGTTCTATATATACAACATTATATATATAGTATGAATTTAAGTATGAAAACAAAGTGAACTTAGAATAAAAAGATAGATGGTAATGGAGATATGAAGTTTCTTTACATGGCTTTCAAATAAAAAATTAAATATAAAAAGTATGCACTTTCTTAAAGTTGTTTAGTTATAGTGATTTTTGAATATTTCAAAAGCCAAGTGTGATAGTACATACACAAGAGAGAAACATTTATTGTATACTCTTATTTATATGTAATAATTTCTATGAATTAATGAGAATGTTGCCTTTTCAATGTATAAATAAGTTAATATATTCTGCTGGAAATGTTATGAATTTAATTGAATTTTGAGTGATGCTGTGGCTTGAGCTTGGTTGGATTTGTGGGAAGTGTAAAGGTGGATATATGTCCAATTTTAGGAGAGGTTATGTCAAATTTTTTTAAAATAATGTAAATATTGAAAGATTTATGTAGTATATATGCTATTTAGTATTAATAATATATTTTTTTTGTAGACATAATAACAGGTAGCAGAGGTAGATCAAGTGGGTTTTATGGTCGTGGTAGAAGGAGGGTTTTCACCGAATCCCCAGGTACTGTTCAGTCATCGCTCTCTACCCCGACTACCCCATCGACCCCTGTGACGTCACAGGCGGGTCCAACGAACCAACAGTTCATCATGGTCCTGAATCCGAACTACGTGCCTCCTTCTGCTATGCCTTCTACAGATCCAGCGGCAGAGCCTGCAGTGGGTGATTTGTTTAATGTGTCCTAGTAGGATGACCCTCCCCCACCGCCCGTCATACGGATGACGATTTGGCCTAATAGCATGCATGCGTGAGTTATTACTATTTTAATGTCTTTTATACAAATAAGGTTTATATGTTTTTATGTATTTGTTAATCTTAAGTTTTTTTCATTGATAGGTTTTCACCGAACAACAATGCATGTACACAAAAAATATTTGAGGTGATTAAGTCAATGTGCAACTACCCGTGGCTGAGCTACACGAAGATCCTTGCTCAGACTAGAGAGCGATGGTTTCAGAAGTGGGCGATAAGAACCCAATATTATTGAATTAACTGTATTTGAACTATTTTTTATTTTGACTAATTAATGTTGTTAAATCACTTTGTGCAGTTAAAATTTATATGAGATACAAAACATGATTTCATGATCAGGAAGATCTAAAACCACCTGGAAGCTAAACGACTTCAGCAGATGATGAGCGACGTTCGTCAGGGGCGCGACCAACGGAGAATCTAGATCCGTCCATCTATCAAGAAGGAACTGGAGGCCCATTTTAGAATTGATGAGAGCTTCAAGCATTGCCGTCTGATGAACGTCACTAACAGGGCTTCGCCGAGGTCGTCAAAGTATACAGGTGGGTCGGCGACCTTCATGAAGACGAAGAGCAGACTAGTAAATAGTTTGCTATGTTTGTTAATTTTTACTTGAATTAGTTGTTTCTTAATTTATTTTATTGGTTGATTTCAATATGTGTAGTCTAAGTTGTTAGATCATGAGGCGACACTGGCGGAGACCTTTAAGTATACCCATACGTTGAAGGCCAACAAGGAGAGATATGGTGATGAGCGGTCTGTGGCTCATTATGTGAGTTTCAATTAATTCTAAGTTTGAAATTTATTTGATTTAAAGTCAATTAACTACTATTCTAATCACAACGTATGTTACACAAGAGGACTGCACGCAGAGATTGAGGCCGCGACCCAGCAATCTCAGCCGCCTAGTGGGAACGATAACCCCGACTTTGATACCTCAGTGGTAGATCCTGATAGGATTTGGTTCGAAACTGCCTTTGAACCCATAAGAATCGCATCTTTAGGTTGGGATCGTTCTTCGCTAGTGGCCTTCGCGCCTCTACATTGGCGGCTTCATCTACTTCTATCTCTGTCACCAGTCCTACCAATCCTGAGGAAGTTGTCGATTTGAGGGAGGAGGTGCAGAATCTCACACAAGAGCTTCACCAACAAGCTCAGCAGTCTGAGCAGAGGTACAATGAGCTTCTTGTACGTATGGGAGACACCGCAGCCATTAACTCGTAGATGACGGAGAAACTGGAGCGACTTGATCGTTTGCGAAAGCAGATAGAGGTGTATAACGAGTAAAAGCACGTTGGAGGCAATGGCGATGCTAGTAGGGCACTAACTTCAGCACCTACTTCGTCGCCTCAGCAGGAGAAAGACGACGACGATTACCCGAATCTGTATGATTTAGGAATTTAATTTATTTTATGTCTATTTCATTGTATTCTACTTCTGTGATATTTTATTATATTTAGACAATTAATATTTAATAAAATCGTTGGTTGATATCCGATAATTTTAAATTTTTGTCTTAATTATATTAACAAGAATTTTTATTTAACTATTAATTTGAAAAAATTACCGTAAGATTTACTAGAAAAAAAATTCGACAATAATTAAACTCCAAAACACATAATATGGTGCCAAAAATTATTATCGGAATAATCGAAAATAATCAGCAACTTAGTGTGTGTTTGGATTACCGTTTGCAAACGGAGGTTTGTATAAAATTGATTTTGTAAAAGTGATTTTGATCAAAAGTGAGTTAGTATTAACGTGGTTTATGTTTGGTAATTTTTATTCAAAATAGATTATAGTAAACTAAATATTGTTTGGATTACATTATTCAAAATCACTTTTAGATAGAAAATTACAAAAAAGGACATGAGTTTAAATAATTATTTTATGTTATCTTATAATTTTATTTTAAATATTTAAATAAATTTTAATATTTTTTTAGTATTATCAGTATTCTTTAGTACTCTAATAGAATTAATAGAATCATAATACAAAGTAAAAAAAAATATTCTATACAAAAAAGAAATAACAATAACAGTAAAAGAACTCATAAAAAAACAGAAGTTTTATAAAAAAATAATATGCATAAGAAAGTATTAAAAAGATATATTATAAAAAAGAAAATAATAAATATATAAATAATAAAGGGTATAATTGGTACATAGAACATAAAGTTTAATCCAACGTGAAAAGCTGAACGGAAAAGCTAGAATTTTTAGCTTTTGGTAAACGTGGGTTGAAGACAAAAATCACTTCTACGTTTACAGAATAAAACCATTGCCAAACATGAAGATGAATCGTTCAAGGAGCTCAAACGAGCTTTTCTCTTCTCCAACGTAAATCCAAACACACCCTTAGTCTCCCCAAAGTTGATTTGTGCATATTCAGCTACTGGATGAAATGAAATGCCCAAATACATATTTGAACCGTTATTGTTTTATTTGACGAGTATAAGTCTTCGACGAATCAGTCTCTTTTCTTATAATTATATTTTTGAAAACTAAATTATTTTATAATAAAATTTGTTATAAAATTTTCTGTCTACTAAGAATACTAAAAATTTTATTAAAAGCGGTGAAAGACTAATCTGATAATTCTCGAGAATTTTTATTGAATAATAAAATTTTATTAAAAATCAAAATTCCATTCTAAAATTTATTAGAAACCAATTTTAATATTTACTTACTCTTACTCCTAAAAGACAAGTAGAAAACCTAACTAAAATAGTAATTATATCAATTGTCCTAGTTTAATTCATAGTTATGTCTTTTTAAAGACCAATTTGAAACGTTTGAAACGTTTAAACTTTCAAAAACTCTCCGTGGTTCTTATTTGTAAACAAACAACCTTCCATAACTCAAGACACAAAATAAATAAATATATAATATTAATAAAGAACATGAGTAAAATCACATTTTAAAAATATATCGTTAAACGTAGATATTATACATAAAAAATCGCATTATACATAGCTATTGATGGAAATGGGAATAACATTTCAAAGCATTATACTACTGCCTCTAAACAAACTACTACACAACCAGAGAAAAATGTGCCTGTAAAAATTTGTAAACAATGAATTGTACAAGGTGTCAAAATTTGCCAGATTTTCTAGGCATGAATCAACCAGAGATCTAGGAGTAACATGGCAACGACCTTATATTTCCAGTTTCTGTAACAAGTCATGGCAACCGGTTCCCATCTTCACAGGCAAACCAAGACAAATTCTAGAAGATGGAGTGTCCAAGGTGTCGACCAAGCCGTGAGAAGATGCTTCAACGATGAACTTGGACGCCGTCTCAAAGCACATCTTGAGGAAAGGGGAAGTAGAGAATGCTATGCCTCCGGATCTGCTCATCGGACGATACTTACCAGCGAAAGTCATGAAATCGGCGATAAGCATCAAGTGCCGGATGTCTACGGATATCCCATAAGACTTGAAGACATTTTTAACTTCCCTGATGATGGTCTCTCTGGCTGCTTCCACACCATAAGTCTTTAACATAGCATGGACATCGTTGGAATAAATGTACCTTACATCAAGATGATCTTCTAAGTCCCAAAATGTTTGAAAATTCACACCAGAAGTTTGAAGTGCTGGTATTTTTTCCTTTTCGGCGGCAGGGATATCTTCCCTTGAACGGTGATCTTCGCCGTAGTAGATTACTCCACTTTCTTTGCATGTAACAGCCTTACATTGGCCAACCTTTCCATACTTCTGGATGCAAACCTTATTGGCTGTTTTCTGAGCAATCTGCATAAAGTTAATTAAAAAATAAGTGAGCCTTTTTATGTTTGAAAGCAATGAGAAGGTAGAGAGATAACATACACTCATTTGTTAACCATCACTTGTCAACCAAACGAAGGTTACCATCTTCCCTCAACATCATTCATGCATTAATGTCTCTACAATATTTGCATGTCTAAGCTCAAATAACAACTTGACAAAATCTACAGCATATGCATCTTTTCTATAAAATTACCATGATAGCACCTTGCTAATATTTCCTAGTTGCAAGGGAATCAAACCTAGAATTGCAGAGGATACTGCATACAAGACTAGAATAACTATGTTGTTCTTTAGGCATAACCAAGGTAGAGAACATCAAGATTTATATCGTAAAATCGTCCGACCTAGTAGAAATTTGTAAAATCAGTTAACTCATTAAAATCATAATACCCGGAGATTTTAGGAGTTAAATAGAAATTCTGGCTACTATGGGTATAACCCACAGGTATTGAACATTCAGACTGATGCTGTGACACAGACCACAAGCACAGAAATCAACTATGAAATTAGTGTACCTGAGCCAATAAAATATGCGGTTCGTGAGTAAATTGGAAGTGGATCTCAAAATGCATCCCTTTTGCTTCCACAAAAATTGATCTATCATATTTCTTTCTTACTGGTCCAGATTTTTTCTTCTCTTTTTCACCACTAGATTTGGGCTTAGATTTCCGATCAATTTTTTCAGGTGAGACATCCCCATCAGGATCTGCCAGGTCTTCAAGTCCTTGAGAATCACGGGCATCAAGTGTGATGTTCTTATCATCCTCCTTATCACTTTCACCATAATCACCATCAGATACTTCTGATAACTCATTATCACGCGTCTCATCTTCAGGATCATCTTCATAATCAACCTCATCAGTAACTTGCTGTTTTCTCTTCTGTGCTTCAAAACCAAGATCCTCATCCCCTTCTGTTTCATCAGCCCCACCATCATCATCGTCACCATCATTACTCCGGCCTTTCTTTGCAGAATCCGTTTCATTGCCGTCTACATCATCCGAGCTATTTGTGGTGGATTTCTCTGTCTTAAAATCTTTAATGCCACCAATTTTGGAAAGCAGTGCCACATGATTCTGAATGGCATCCTCCAACTCCCTCACAAAGAGAACTCTTAGTGTGTCCTCCCAATCTTCAAGTGTTATATCCGTGTATTTTGGATAGTGTTTAGGTTTATATAGCTTCATCACAAGTTTATATACTCTGTAAATCTGACCATTACAAACAACTACTGGTACAACAGACACTTCCATACTTTCAATAATGTCAGCTACAGTTATTCTCTTCAACTTATCGGAAAGACAAATTGCATCTTCCCTGCAAGCAACAACTATGTCAAACATGTATTGTAGTTTGTATAAATATCTACACATAGGGAAAGCAAGGGGTGTTCAGAAACAAAACTACAAACAAATAGATTAGAGAACAGAAAGCAACGCCAGCATCTCACATTGATTTGTCAGCTCTCAAGGGGCATGTCATAAATGGAGTCAGTATATGTTCTGAGGCATTCATCACGATCTCTTGCAGACGCGGAATTCCAAGAGTCACATTCATTTCCCCTCGACCAGCAAGATGAAAAGTATTCAAGCTGCAGAATAAAAATGCAAAAAAATAAATAACAAGCACTGTTTACATCTTAAGTATTGAAAAATAGTAGCTGGTAAAAGAATAGATGTACAGTTCCAATCCCACTAGCTCCCCTATGAGGCATAAAATTTAAATGTTTATCTTGTGAAGTTTTACTCCCTTAACATTTTACTTCAGTGAAAAACAGAAAACCAGCTTTTGATTACAAACTCCATACGCAAGTATAAAGCAGTTATTCTTATTAGTTCAGGCTATGATTTCAAAGATCCAGCAATTTATATGAAAAATAGTTCAAATTAAGCATATGCTGGGCAATATCGAAGTACTATGCCACGTTAATAAAAATTGTTCCTTCCAAATTGCCATAAATTATCTGGTCATTTTACTTCAAATACAAAAAAAATAGCAACAAGGCTCATCAAGAAGCATATTCTCTCAGAAAAAATAGGGTCTTACGTCATTTGTGTTGCTGGTTCCCCGACAGATTGAGAGGCTAAAACACCAACTGCCTCTCCTGGTTGCGCAAGGCTTGACACATACTTGTGCTCCATCAACTTCAAGAAATCTGATCGTTTCAATGAACTACGATTTCTCTTCTTTGAAGAAAAATTATGAATGAAGTTTTCAGCTTTTCCTTTAAGAGCATCAGGCAACTTGCTAATATAAGGACTGGATCTGTCAAGCTCACGGCAACAGTTGCTGTAAACCAGTTCATTATTCTGAAATCGGCACAATAAACAAACATATAAACAACATACAAATTGCATGCATTATTTAGGATTTTCAAAAAATAACAATAATAGCAGTAAAAAAGTGCATACAGTCGACAAGGCTTCAAATTTGGTAATAAAGCTGGTTTGATGGATATCTACGCCATCTTCTCCATAACGAAATTGAATAACTGAACCATCAGAATCACGAACAGTGTGATCATAACTAACTTTGAGACACTCAAGATTTTTCATTAGACATCTTTGCAGGTAACCACTCCGAGAAGTTTTAACTGCAGTATCAACCAACCTGAGCAGCAAACATTCATTTGTTAAGACAACCATACTGTAATCAAAGAAATAAACCTTACATGTGAAATACTATCAAATTATTTATCCAAAATATGAATTGAAAGATTTTCCATTAGGGAAAGTGTTGTGGAGTGAAGAGAATGGTTCAGACAGCTTTGAAAAGAACATAAACAAATGAGCAATGAGATGCATGTCAGCAGCTAATCAACGTGCACATTATAAAGTTGAAATGTAATCAACATGCATACAACATGCATTCCCAAGTTCAAGTTACTTATATACCAATACATCTAAGCAAATGTCACTCAGATTAAATTTAAACTCGCTTAAAATCGTTTTCTTTTTTACATATTTTTTTTTGGGTATATTGATAAAGCTGAAATGATAATGTGATTTGCAACGTGCATACGTTACCATGTATTAAGTGACATTATAACCTTTACTTCTTGACAATACTGACAAGCATACAAGCATATAACTATATATTATATATCAGTCCCTTCTTGACAATACACACAAGCAAACACCAATACAAAACATTAACAACCATACACGTATCAATAAAACATTCAGAACAAACTGCTATCATGTTGAGTCCATAAGCTTTTTTTACCCTTCACGCCCTGCCATGCAATGAAAGTAATATTCCTGTGGACGAAGGGCTGTGAGAAAACGATCAATAATGAACCCTCCTGCTCTAGGGGAACAATCCCAGGGAGGAAAGCTTGGCAAGGTCTTTCCAGAAACCATGCGTGGAACTCGTTTTCCTTCCAACTCTTGCTGGCCTAAATGAGAAGATATCTGCTGGAAATTGACCTGTTTCAAAACAATATGAATCAACTTAATATTTTTAAATGGTTAAATGCCATCAAATATATCAACAAGACTTGTATCAATTGGAAAATACTAACAAATATACAGAGAATAAAGTGATATTAACACTGAAAAAACAATCAGACTAACTAGTTCTATATCATCAACTGAAAAAAGCAAATGCCAGACTAGCAAAACTTGATTACTTTGTAAAAGAATCCATCCAAAATAGTCGCAAAAGCAAATTCATTGTATCTATGCCATTCTGTAACCTAACCTGCTAAAATCTAATATAGCAGTGTAACACAGACAAATTAACATCACAACAGTATACTTACCATACTACCCTTGGCTCCAGATGTAGTCATAAGAGAAATCCAATTTTTCCCAGATGGTTTCCATATACCTTCGGATAATAGCTCCTTTAAACCTCCTGAGCTTGTTTTGGAGTTAAGACTGCTTATCATCTGCCACAAATCACAGATTTTACATAGGAAAACTAACTGCACTAAGTAAATGTCAAGTAGCATAGATATGCTGTCATGCTGAACTATAAGTTGGATGCATGGACCAATATATATTTGACCAATATATATATATGATAGCGTAGAAGAAATGCATTGGTCGATATGTCTCATTATATGATAGCTTAGAAGAAATGCATACCAAAATTTTATTTGGTTTGAAATATGCTTTAACCGGAGTATCTATGAAACAATACTAGCTATATAGATTCTGTGTACTCAGGAAACACATCCATATTAGATAGGAGTAATGAATTATCTTAGGATAGTAGAGTTACTACCAAAGTTTACTTAGTATTCTATTTTCACATCATAAACTCATGTCATTTAATAAATTAGATAGGAGTCATATAAGTAGAACGTGGATAGAAAGCTAGCAATTAAGCAATGTTACTACATCAGGAAATGGTATTTATTTTATAATCATATGGTTTGCAGCAGAAACCAAATTTAAGAATATTACCTATATTATCACCTTCCATGACTCCGACAAATTCCCGATGAACAATGTCACCAATTTCCTCGCAGCTTTTAAGTTGATTCATTCTTTCACCATCCTTTCTTTCTGTTATCAGAAGATCATCAACTCCACATGTGAACCCATGCATCTGAAAAACAGAAAAATATAAAGAATATTGAGGATAGATAAATCAATAAAGTAACCCAAGATTATATATTAACTCATTGGCAGCTAACCTGCAAGAAGTTTGTGAATAAACGACTAAACGCTGAAAGAAGGTTTCCCGCAATGTTTGAGCCATAAAGTTCTTGTACTGTATGTACTATACCATAGTCACCAAATTGAGCCTTATCAACCACGCCACGCACCAAATCATTTCTATATATCAACAATTTGTCCTCATCAGGCTCATCCTTCATCTTACTTGACTTCTTAGTGGTTCGTCCTTTAGTGTTTCTGTTTCGAGTCTTGAAAAAATTAGCTGGTATTTTCGCATTCTTCTCAACTGTAAATGGTGGGGAACCTCTAGTGACATAGTATAACAATGCACTAATGACCTGCAACATAGCCGAAACCAAATTCACTTACAAAAATTAAGGTCCTAATATAAAGAAGCAAATCTTGAATCATAACTCAGTAGAAAAGTAATGGTATGTACCATACAATCCAGTTTTTCATATACTAAGAAATCAAAATTACAAGAAAGAACAGAATTGACAAAACGAGAAGGATCCAGAAAATTTATCAAGAAAATAACTGTTAGATATTAGATAAACATCCAGCAATGTCTCCATAGTATCTTAGAATAGAATAAGTATCTTAGATCTCTAAGAATAATTTATCTATTTCTTTATAGTTCGTGATTTCTCTATATTAAATTAAGAGTATGATATTAGCACTCGTCATAAAATAGCTGATGCATCTTCTGAATTGCAGTATCTTGCATCGAATTCAGCTGCGCACTCACTCCTCTCCTGTTATTCTATCCTCGAAATTTCAATATAGTATCTGAACAGCAGCACCTTCCAAGTCATGTCCCATCACTATTCTATTTTCAAGTTGACCAGAACTTCAGACTCTTAATAATATGACAACTTTCATCCTACTATTACCGTAAGTTGACCAGAAATTGATGCTCTATTTAAATAATATGCCAAATTTCATCCTAGTATTACTGTAGCCAATCATGTCTTACGGATCTTTTGTTCACAATCATGACTGTTATTTCTCTCTCTCTAGTGGGTCTAAGTACCACAACACTACAGCATGCCCTTAAATCACATCACCATCAATATTCTTCAACACAGCACCAGGAGCTACTCCTTAGAAACTGCTACCACACTTATAATCATTGTTGCATCCAGTAATTCCCTGATCATCTACAGACAAAAATCACATATAGTTTCCTTCCTGCATTTTGTGACTTTTGATATTTGATTAAATCGGTCTATCAATACATGTTCTATGGAGTAATTATGGAGGAGAAAGGCTAAAGGAATTTTTAAATGACATTCTTCCAATGCCAAAGATAAAAGGCCCTTCATATAATAGCAAAAAAGCCAAAAAACGAACCAAATGATAGTATACCTGTTTTCCTGTCCAAAGGGGCTCTGGCTTCCATATGGCTGGAGGAAACAAAAACATTTCACTCTCGGAAGTTGATGTGAAAACTTTCTGCCCAGGTTTTGCATAGAAAGATCCCACCATAGGCATGGATACACCAGAACTGTAGAGAAGTTGATTGAATGCTTCACAGCTTAAAAATGTATCCTTTTTTGTTAGAAGGGCAGCACTTACAATATGATCCTGGAAATTTATTTAAAAGGCAGAGAGAAAAAATTCAGTATATAAAAAAAATAAAAAATAAATAATAATAACAAAGGCTGTCTATGCAGTTAACATGTTAATTATTTATGCAAATAGAGGGGTGAGGATCAGATTGCTTCCAATCCATTTAGCAATTCATGCAGTGTGCATGTAATTCTTCAATCCATAATGTTGGGATCTTCATTAAACTGCCACCTTTCTAAATTATTTATGCAAATACCTGAATCAAGGCTCTTATTGGATCACCACTGGTAGGCTTCACATATTGGTTGTTGGCATTTACAATATTGTAAGCTTCAGCACGGGAAATTTCATCTTGTGGAAAATGCACATTAATCTCGTCACCATCAAAATCAGCATTGTAAGTACTGAAATAATAAGGAATCGAGGAGGGAAAAGTTATTGACTGCATCAAAGTAAATTCTAAGGATACTTATTAATTTGAGGTATCAGAGAGTCAAAATGTACCCAATAATAATAATTTATTCCACAAGAACACCAAGCTTAAAACTAAAATAAAATATTACCTACAGTTCGCATAGTGCATACGCACTGTTTTCTCCCCCTTCAGAACACGAACTATATGCGCCATTATACTAGGTTTATGAAGTGTAGGCTGCAACAGAATGTATAGTTCAATTCAAACCAGAAAGTACACACTAGCAATGTTTATATCACATCTCTGATCAATATTGTCTTCACAAACCAGCATATTTACCAAGTCATGGAATCATAACAATTATGGTTAACTTAAAATTGAATATAGTTAAATATACCCAATTAGCAGTTCCAAATAGTATATGAGAATATTCAATCACCATACATCGGGTGTAATTATTTGATTTTCTTTTCTTGTATGATTAAAAGAAAAGAATTTCCAATTAGGGGAATAAAGTGCAGTAACATTACAAGGCTTGGTTTGGTAAAACTTTTTGAAGACGTGTTTGTGCTTTCGAAAAGCACCTAAAGTGGAGCTTTTTAAAGTTGACTTGTGCTTATCAAAATAAAAAATCTAATATAATCTCATATATTAGTAAATTTCCAAATTTACTCTTACATTTATATCTATTGTAGTATTTTTAAATTTTAGAAGCTATTTTACCAAACACAATGGTTGTTATTTGTGCTTATTGAAAATCATTTTTAATTTATTTACCAAACATAGATGCTACAACTTTTAGAAAGCTATATTTTAAAAGCTAGCTTTGATAAGCTACCTTTAAAAAGTAAAAGCTTTACCAAACCAAACTTAAATGTGCTGACAAAACACCATACAATAAGATTATAAGATAATGAAGTACCTGTCTATTGACAAGCACGACATCACCATCCTTCAAGTGGCGATACACAATTTTTCCTTCAAATTCTTGATCGCATATCTTTCCATTATGCATGATAACCCCTCTTGATGATGGTAATTTCCTTGATGTCAAAGCAAGCAACTTCCCTTTTGGTGGAAGCTTTACTATTGATGATTTATCGCCATAATGTGTGGCACCTGGATGGGTTTCTGGACCATTAAGAATAGCATTCCTTAACTTCACTACATTCCAAGGAGTAACTCTCTGTAGGTTACCAAGGGCAGAAAACAAAATGAGATACTCAGAGCTTAGAGGATGTGACTTTCCATAGCTAGTAGTCTCGTATTCCATGCAACTTATCAAGGGGAAAAAACATAATGACATACTCATCTTTGAAGATGTGATTTTCCATAGCCAGTGATATCATATTCCATGCAAGTTATCAAAGGCAGAAAACAAAATGACATACTCGTCTTAGAAGATGTGATTTTCCATAGTTAGTAATATCACATTCCATGCACAGTCCAAACATAAACTTAGACATCGGAAATCATCAATGCTATCAACTGCTTATCAACATTCAGTCATTTACAATATCCTACAGATTGTTTGATTTCCTTAATAAACACTAAACATTTCACTTCACAATAGAGAAATTTCCCATCCTATGTTCCTAATTCCCTGATATAATATGGAGGCCAAGATTTCACACTTCAATTTACAAATTATTTGCGGCAGAATACTTATTTTTCAATTTGAAACTGTATAGTTTTCTTCAAATTACATAGGTTGCATCAGATAAAAGGTGATTTGTCTATAAGATAACTGCATGTAAATAGCATAGGCAGAAAATTAACTAAATAAAGATGCAACGTCAATACCAGAATATATTAGCTTTTATTAGATCTGTAAGTAAATGTTTTGAAGGTATGAAATATGCAGAATGCTAAACTGAACAGACAAAATTCTTAATAGAAATGCAAATGAAGAACGTAACTTACATGCATATTGGGTAATACAAAATTATAATTCTCACCTCAGGATATGTTAACCTTAGAGCAAAATATGGGGGAATCCCAATTTCATTCACTGCTAAATAAGGATCCGGTGATATGACAGAGCGGCATGCAAAATTAACCCTCTTTCCCATCATTTTCTGGCGGAAGAGGCCTTCCTTCTTCTCCAGCAACTGACAAATTCCATTACTTGCATCTCTTTGGCCTAGACCAATCAAGAAGTAAAAGAAAATCATGTGTAACCATCACTAGCAAGAGAAATAAAAATATTTACATATTGACATGTTTATGAAGTAATCCACATTCGGCGTAGCCTGGTACAAACTACCAAGGACTGCACCCTTCATCTCAGTCACATAATGTAGTCATGTTGGGTATTATCATATATTGTGCACATATTGTTCTTTGTCCTCTCTTAAATATTCACGAGAAAAAGATGAGAGTGCTCAACAGACATTTATCACATAAAGAAATTTATAAAATATATTACCCAACTACACCCAAGTCCGCATGTTACAACTAAAAAAAGAAAACAAAACAAAACCAGCATAAGTTCTCACCAGAAGTGTTACTGTTAAAGAGCACATTTACAGATTGCTGAAGTTCCATCCACCTGGCTAAAACCATCGAGGGATCCTTCTTGTTTAGATGGGCATCCCCTAATCTTATGTTAGCCTGCAGAATCTTACTCAACAAAACAGTATGAGCATGCTCCGATACCTACAAACACAATTGCCCAAGTCAATAAGGTGAATGTAGAATAAAAAAGACAGTCAAGTATTCACAAAACAATGAAAGGACTAAAAAGGAGTAGTTATACTTTGAATGTCAGCAATTTACAAGCCTCATCCTACTAAATGAGATTAGCTACATTGAAAGAGTAAGTGTGTTCTTGTGATAAACCAAGAAAGAAACTGGATTTGCATTTCATCCTTATATCCTCCCTTCACATGATCTTTACATCCTGCTGGCTTCCCTTCCTAAGAATGGCCCGAATGATTCATGATAGAATTTTCTAACAAAAATCCTTCATTTCCAATCTATATATATCTGCAAACAATTTCATAAGTAAATTTTTCCTACATTTATATCCCACAACAATTTCAAATTCAGAGTACTTCCCTAAACCTATACCTTGCATTGACAAACTTTGGAAATATTCCACACTCCACAGTAGAACCAAGAACATGGAGTACAAACAAAGAAGATAGAGAAATAGTACAACTCATTAACAGTATTTATTATTCACACTTACCATATCACCTCCTTTAGTGGGAGGGCGGAATTTGATTGGTGGAACAAAAATATTCTCAAGAAAGAACATTGAGTGCCCTGCTTTCTTTCCATATCCCTGACCTTGAATATCATTAATATAGGAACAGAATCGAGCCTCATTTTTCCACAAAAGTTCTAACGTCATTTTAACCTGTAATTTGAATAGAATTAATATATGATTCTAAATTTTCCAACAGCATGTGAAACTTTTCTGTGTCCAGCTGACACTTTACATTGAGGTTAATTCAATATTTGGAAGAAACTAACTTGTGATGGTAACAAAGGACCAGAAAGTCGATTTTGCTCAGCAAGCTTGTAAGACAACTCGTGTCTTTTGGCATCACTTTTCTTGGTCCCAGCAGAGTTGATATCCTCTCCATATGTTGTATCCCTGTCATCGGTTATAGTCTCACTTGCCAAGATTGTATCATCAGAATTTATGACATTTGCTCTAGCATCAGCAGCTGACAGACCATCCTAGATACATAAGCATGTGGATTGTTGAAACACCCACAAGAATGAACCTATGTAAATAACATAATGTCCTTCGGAAAGAAGAAAAAATAATAAAAAGTTGAAAATTCACCATTAAATTCTATGATTTTCTACTTCTCATATTTAAAACGGCCAGCAACAAAAAAAATAGCGGGAGGAGCATGAAAGGTGCACACAGCACAATTGCAAACATGACGAATACTGTGCATAGAAAACAGAACAACAAATATGCATAGCAGCAAGCAATCATTCAGAACTTGAAAAATAAACCATTATAAATTCAGAATGCATCATCTATCATAAGACTCGAAGATGTTAGAGCAAGCTGTTAGGAACATGGGTATTATGGGTGGTCCAAAGTCCCACTTCGGGTAGTATGGGATACTTGATGTTGTATATAAGGAGAGTGGTTCTTCCCCCTTATCAGCTAGCTTTTAAGGTGTGGTTCCCCACTTCCCTTAGATACTTAAGCAAGCTCAAAATAAAAAAGTATAGCCTAAATATGTTAAAGACTAGGATATTAAAGCAAGCTCAAAATAAAAAGTAGCCCAAAATATTAAAGATTGTTTAAAAGAAATAAAGTGAACAAGAAACTATAACCAAAACAGACAAGATGAAAAGAGAAATCGAGTCAAAAGAATGATGAATGCCTTCTACCCAGAAAAAGAGATAATACGCATGTTGAGT